>NW_017674138.1:1459-107485 GCF_001879085.1 Nicotiana attenuata | reverse complement strand
ATTGAGGATGCAGGGCCGAATTTGTGTGCCCAATGTCGATGAGCTTTGAGAGTTGATTTTAGCAGAGGCCCATAGCTCGCGGTATTCCATCCATCCGGGTGCCACGAAGATGTATCAGGACTTGAGGCAGCACTATTGGTGGAGGCGGGTGAAGAAAGATATAGTTGGGTATGTGTCTAGATGCCTCAACTGCCAGCAGGTGAAGTATGAGCACCAGCGACCGGGTGGGTTGCTTCAGCAGATAGAGATTCCGGAGTGGAAATGGGAGCGCATTACCATGGACTATGTATCGGGTCTCCCACGGACTTTGAAGAAGTTCGATGCCATTTGGGTTATTGTGGATCGGCTGACCAAGTCCGCTCATTTTATTCCTGTGTGCACAACTTATTCATTGGAGCGGTTGGCGGAGATTTATATCCGGAGATCGTCCGTCTGCATGGTATTCTAATTTCTATTATTTTAGACAGAGGTACTTAGTTTACATCGCGGTTCTGGAGAGCCGTGCAGCAGGAGCTAGGTACTCGGGTGGAGTTGAGCACAACATTTCACCCCCAAACGTACGGACAGTCCGAGCGCACTATTCAGATTCTTGAGGATATGCTCTGTGCGTGTGTGATTGAGTTTGGAGGGTCTTGGGATCAGTTCTTTCCATTGGCGGAGTTTGCTTACAACAACAGTTATCAGTCCAGCATTCAGATGGCGCCGTATGAGGCTTTATATGGTAGGAGGTGTAGATCTCCGGTGGGTTGGTTTGAGCAGGGTGAGGCCAGGCTATTGGGCACAGAGTTGGTTCAGGACGCATTGGAGAAGGTTAAGATGATTCAGGATAGACTGCGTACAGCCTAGTCCAGACAGAAGAGCTACGCGGACAGGAAGGTTCGTGATGTTTCGTATATGGTTGGTGAGCGGGTTCTGCTTCGGGTTTCGCCTATGAAAGGCGTCATGAGATTTGGGAAGAAAGGGAAGTTGAGTCCGAGGTTTATTGGCCCTTTTGAGATTTTGAGGCGAGTTGGGGAGGTTGCTTATGAGCTTTCCTTACCTCCCAGTTTGGCCGGGGTTCATCCTGTATTTCATGTTTTGATGCTCCGGAGGTATCACGGTGACCCGTCGCACGTGTTGGATTTCAGTTCAGTCCAGTTGGACAAGGATCTATCCTATGTTGAGGAGCCAGTGGCTATATTGGACAGGCAGATCAGAAAGTTGAGGTCAAAGAACATTGCTTCAGTAAAGGTTCAGTGGCGGGGTTAGCCGGCCGAGGAGGCGACCTGGGAGACCGAGCAGGATATGCGCAGCAGTTACCCTCATCTTTTCACTACTTCAGGTATGTCTTTATGCTCGTTCGAGGACGAATGAATGTTTAAGTGTAGGAGGATGTGACGACCCGGCCGGTCGTCTTAAGTATTAACGCTCCGATCCCCTATTAACTGCTTTCCCCAAGTTTATTTCTGCCATTTTGATTTGTCGGGACGTTCGGTTTTGAGCTTCGAAGAGTTCTGGGACACTTAGTCCCTAAATGAGAGCTTAAGTGTGGGAAAATGGTCCATAGCCAGAACAGTGTGAAGACGGCCTCGGACTGAAAATTCCGATGGTTCCGTTAGCTTTGTTAGGTGATTTTGGGGTTGGGAGCGTGTGCGAAACGTGTTTTGGAGGTTTGTAGCTAATTTAGGCTTGAAATGCCGAAAGTTCGAATTTTAAAGTTTCCGGTTCGATAGTGAGATTTTGATCCGAGGGTCGGAATGGAATTCCGGAAGTTGCAGTAGCTCCGTCATGTCATTTGGGATGTGTGTGTAAAATTTTAGGTCATTCGGACGTGGTTTGGTTAGGTTTTTGATCGAAAGCGTGTTTTGAGAGAAAATGAAGTTCTTAGGCTTAAATCAGTGATTAATTCGAGTTTACGATGTTGTTTTAGGTGTTTTAAGGATTGGTACAAGTTTGAATGGGGTATTAGGTGATGTTGGTGCTTTGGGTTGAGGTCTCGGGGGCCTCGGGGTGATTTCGGATGGTTGACGGGAAGATCGGAGAAGTGTTGCAGCAGCTGAAGCATTGCTGCTTCTGGAATTTTTGCATCTGCGGCTTGGGAACCGCAGATGCGGTACAGATGCGGCGTGGAGGACCGCAGAAGCGGGGTTGGCCAGGCTCATCAGGCTCCGCAGATGTAGTGGGATTTCCGCAGAAGCGGATATGCATCTGCGAGATCAGGACCGCAAGTGCGGAATTTTGGATTTTTAATGAAACCATAGAAGCGGCTTAAGTTCCGCAGAAGCGGGACCGCAGGTGCGGTCCCTTGACCGCAGAAGCGGAAACCACTGGACTGAAATATGAAATTCAAGGGTTTTGTTTCAAAAGTTAGAAAAATCAAATTGGAGCTCGGGAGAGGGCGATTTTGAGAGGGATTTGAAGAGGAGATCATTGGGTAACGTTTCTTTAACCCTTTCTAGTTATATTCCATCAATCTATAGTTAATTTTATCATTTAAATTCGGATTGGGGATCAAAAATAGGGAAAAATTTGAAGAAACTTCTTAGACCGAATTATTGAGTTTTGAGTGGGTGTTTGACCTCCGATTTGGAAGATTTTTATATGGTTAGACTCGTGAGAGTGCGAGGATTCTGAAAATGTAAAAATTATCCGGTTCCGAGACATTGGCCTGAGGGCGTTTTGGTCATTTTACCTAAATTCGCGTCTTAGCTTTAAATTTAATAGTAGAATCAGTTGCTTGAGATGTTATTTACGATATGTAATTGAATTGAATAGATTTGGGCCATTTGGAGTCAGATACTCGTGGCAAAGGTGTGGTTTCGAGTTGATTTTGGAGCCGGTTTGAGGTAAGTGGCTTGTCTAACCTTGTGTGGGGGACCTTTCCCCTTAGGATATGATATTTGGTAATTAAATGCCTTGTACGTGAGGTGACGAGCGCGTACTTGAGCTAATTGTTGAAAAATCCAATTTTACTTTAAATATTTAAACTGAGTTTCTTTCTTATCCGCTTATTTTATTTGCAATTATAGACTGTGTTAGCCAGAAAAGCATGTTTAGTTGTTCTAAATTGTCTATTTGTTCAAGTTGCCTTGTTTGCACTACGTGAAGCATGTTAGGCTAGAACTACCTGTTGCCTTGTATTTTGTGAGCTTCATTTCTGAATATTCTTCGTGTTGTGACTGCGTATTTACATTGGGACTACGGATGTGGGATTCTGGTACGGATGTGGGATTCCGGTAGCTCCCCCCCCCCCCTTGTTTGTTTACTTTGGGACTACGGGTTAGATTCCCGGTAGATCCCCCTGCACATTTACTTTGGGACTGCGTGTTAGATTCCCGATAGATCCCCCTGCACCTTGATAGTTGGACTACGGGACGGTATCCCAGGAGATCCTTCGGATATACTCATATGATGGACTACGGGACGGTACCCCGGGAGCTCCTTGGACAGTTGATGAAATGGACTACAGGACGGTATCCTGGGAGATCCTCGTTGTTGGTATTGGTATTGAGTTGTTTTACTCTGTGTTGTCTTATTCTCTGAGTGTTAATTGTTGCCTTGTATAACCTATCTTACTTCATAGTTGTACTCATTACTTCCATTTATTTCATGCTGTTGCAAGATTTATTATTATGCTTATTCTCAGTAGGGCCCTAACCTTCCTCGCCACTACCCAATCGAGGTTAGGCTTGGCACTTACTGAGTACCGCTGTGGTGTACTCATGCCCCTTTTGCGCATGTTTTTCATGTGCAGATCCAGGTACTTCATCCCAGGCGTATCACTCTCAAGGCGGAGAGACCTAGAAGAGACTTCAAGGTACATCTGTCGCGTCCGCAGACCAGGAGTCTCTATCTAATTCTAGCTTTAGCAGTTAGCTTTTCCTCCCATACTGTTATTTTAGACATTCTGGTGTTAGAGCAGTGTATTAACTTCCTTTAGCTTGTGCTCCCGTGAGTTTCCAGGTTTTGGGATGATATTGTAGACTTCCGCATTATTGGGTGGTATATGCCTAGCGGCATTTATATGCAGTTACCCTTCTATTTTGTTTTGTTTAATTAATTGTTTCCGCAAGTTATGTTATTTCTGCATTGTTAGGATTACCTAGTCGTAGGGACTAGGTGCCATCACGACATGTTCTCGGAGGGCGAACTGGTGTCGTGACAAGTGGCATTTTTCCCAATTGAGCACAAGATTGGTTTCTTCACACCGGGCCAACACCCTATCAAAATTTTTCAAGCATTCATCAAATGAGTCACCCACGACACTAAAGTCGTCCATGAACACCTCCAAAATATCTTCCACCATGTCGGTGAAAATGGCCATCATCACCGCTGGAATGTAGCCGGTGCATTACACAACCCGAATGGCATCCTAGAAAAGGCAAAGCTACCATATGGGAAAGTGAAGGTAGTCTTCTCCTGGTCTTCCGGAGCAATCAAGATTTGGTTGTACCCAGAATACCCATCCAAGAAATAGTAGTAGGCACGCCCAGCAAGTCAATCAAGCATCTGGTCAAGGAAAGGTAATGGAAAGTGATCCTTGCGGGTCACTTTGTTCAGCTTGCGGTAATCCATGCACACCCTCCATCCAGTGACTGTCCGGGTAGGAATTAGTTTATTTTGCGCATTGGTCACCACGGTCATACCACCCTTCTTCGGCACACATTGCACCGGCGAAGTCCAAGAACTGTCAGAGATAGGGTACACAACACCGGCATCCAACCACTTGATCACCTTCTTTTTCACAACTTCTTGCATTGCCTCGTTCAACCTCCTTTGATATTCCAAGGAGGGCTTTGCATCATCTTCAAGAATGATCTTGTGCATACAAAAGGCGGGGCTAATTCCCTGAATATCAGCTAAAGTCCATCCAATTGCCTTCTTCCGCTTTTGGAGCACCGCCAATGTGGCATCTACCTGCATGTTAGTAAGACAAGAGGAAAGAATAACTGGCAAAGTTGAACTAGGGCCTAAGAATTCATACCTGAGGTGTGGAGGCAACGGCTTCAACCCCAACACCGGAGGTTCCTCAATTGAGGGCTTTGTTGGTGGAGTCTTCCTATTCTCAAGATACAAAGAGAGCTTCCGAGGTTCATAAGAGTAAGAGCCCATTTCATGTAAAGCATTGACACACTCCACCCGGCCTTCATCCTCATTGACATCAAGATTCAACAAAACCGCCTCTAGAGGGTCCTCCACATTGATCATTGCACTAGTATCATCAATTATCACTGCCGTAACAAGATCCGCAAATGAGCACACTTCAGTACAGTTGGGCTGCTTCATTGACTTACACACATGAAAGACCACTTTTTCATCGCCCACTCAGAAAGTGAGTTCCCCTGCTTCCACATCAACTAAGGCCTTCCCAGTAGCAAGGAAAGGTCTTCCCAAAATTATAGGCACCTCAAAATCGACCTCACAATCAAGAATCACAAAATCAGCTGGCAAAATGAATCTGTCCACCCGGACGAGAACATCATCTATTATACCCAAGGGCCTCTTTATCGATCTATCTGCCATTTGCAACCTCATGGAAGTCGGCCTCGGTTGTCCAATACCTAAAGTCTTGAAAACTGAGTAGGGCATCAAGTTGATACTCGCCCCCAAATCACATAGAGCTTTAGCAAAGTCTGTACTTCCAGTAGTGCAAGGAGTGGTGAAAGAACCGGGATCCTCCAACTTCGGAGCCATTGAATGCACTATAGCACTAACTTTGTGGGTCATCTTGATAGTTTCACAGTCCATGGATCTTTTCTTCGTCACCAAATCTTTCATGAATTTAGCGTAACCAGGCATTTGCTCTAAAGCCTCCACCAAAGGCACATTAATGGATAAGATCTTCATCATGTCAATGAATTTTTTAAACCGGTTCTCATTTTTCTGCTTCGCGAGCCATTGAGGATAAGGTGGAGGTGGCCTTGGCAAAGGAGCCCTTGCTTTAGGCACAACCATTTCCGGCATGTCTATTACGTGTTCTGTAGACGGGTTCACGTCATTCTGAGATTCCACCTCGGTAACTTTGATATCTATCCTCACGTCTTCATTCACATTCTCATCAATCACATTCTCAACCACCAAAGGGATGTCATCCTCTTGCAACTCAACTTCATCACTCAAAATTTCTTTTTTTTTTTTGAGGCATTCACATCACCGCCTCGTCCACTTTTTGTAATTACCGCCATTGCATGCCCGGTATTGTTCCCACCCTTCGGGTTGACTACCGTATCACTAGGTAGAGCTCCCTTAGGGCGAGTATTCAAGGATTGTGAGATTTGGCCTAGCTGAACCTCCAAGTTCCTGATTGAGGTATTGTGGGATGCCAACTGAGCATCTGAGTCAGCATTCCTTTTCATCATCTGTTTAAACATCATTTCAATTCTCCCCATGTCATTGTTGGATGAACTAGGACCTTGGGATGGGAATGGGGGTGGATTGTTCGGTTGTTGATACTTTGGGGTACTTTGAAAGCCTTGCCCCCGATTTCCCTAATTGTTATTGTTCCAACCACCCTGATTATTGTTTCCACCCAAGTTGTTGTTGTTGCTACTCCAGTTACCCTGATTGTTCCGATTGTTGTTCTAGTTGACCCAATTAGGATTTTGGTTATTGTTCCCCCAATTATTGTTCCCTTGTTGTTGATTACCCCAATTGCCTTGGATCTCCAATGTTGTTGTTGGTTGGAAGAATTGCCCTTTTGGCCTTGATAGTTGTTCACGTATTGCACTTCTTCATTCTGCTCATCATAGCCATCATCTTGGAACCAACCACTGTCTTGGTCATATTGATCCGAACTCCCTTGGTTCTGTTAGCCTCCTTGCCTTCTTTTGTTCACTAGCATATTGACACCTTCCATAGCATTTACTTGTCGAGGAGCTTGAACCTGTTGTAATTGAGCCTTTGCTAACTGGTTCATTGTTGTTGTAAGTTCTGCTATTGCCTGTCCATGATCATGAAGCTCCTCGTGCAAGTGAATGACCGTGGGGTCACCCTGTGGCACATTTGCTCTGCTTTGCCAAGCGAAAGAAGTGTCCGCTATCTCATCCAATATCTCACACGCTTGATCATACAGCGTGTTCATGAAGTTGCCCCCAGCGAGTTGGTTCACTATGCACTGGTTAGTGGTGTTAATCCCCCGGTAGAAAGTCTGTTGTATGATTGCCTCAGTCATATCATTGTTGGGACACTCCTTTACCATAGTGCGGTACCTCTCCCAAATTTCATGCAATGGTTCGATGGGCTCCTGCTTGAAGGCTAAGATTTCATCCCTCAAAGTTTCCATGTGACCCGGTGAAAGGAATTTTGCAATGAATTTTTCCGCCTACTCATCCCATGTATGGATGGAGTGGTTAAGGAGTCTCTCCAGCCAATCTAATGCCTTCCCTCGAAGAGAGAAAGGGAAAAGTCTCAACCGTAAGGCATCCTCTGACACGTTCGTTTGCTTGCTCCCCCAACATGTATCAACAAAACCCTTAAGGTGCTTCTAAGCGTTCTGATCGGGAGCACCCGTGAAATATCCTCGCTGCTCCAACAAGGTCAGCATCACATTGGTAATTTGAAAATTTCCCGCTCGGATCCGGGGCGGGACAATTGCATTGGCAAATCCTTGATTAGGAAGCACCTGAGGGGCCACTCTTGGAGGTGGCGGGGGAGGATCTGGAACATTATCATTGGCATTGGCCTGGCGGCCGCTCCTTTGTCCTTGAGGTGCAAGAGGCACCTAATCTTCACCGAAGTCATCAACCTCCTCCCCCGGGATCACATTTCCAAGAGGGTCATTGTTGTTGTTTGCCGCCATATTGTACCTGCAATGGCATCACACACAAGTTAGTACCACAGAAGGAAAGAAAAACAATACACAAAACTATTTAGATAGATAGCCAAAACCGTTAGCTCCCCGGTAACGGCGCCAAAAAGTGATCGGTGACAACCCTGCACCACTATGGAGTGGCGACAGCGGTCGATGCAGCTTTTACCCGAAAAGGTCGGGATCGAATCCACAGGGAGCTAGAATTGGGAATTGGATTCCTATCTAAACTAGTAATGCGTAATGTTCTTAATTACGCTTCCAATCATAATTGTTCTTTTGATTACTTCTACTTTTATTCTACTGAGATGCTAAATTAAACTAAGAATAATTGCTTGAAAGGTTTTCTAATAGGTAACGAGGCACTAGGGAAGTGACTTCCCCCTAGGTGAATACTTGACGGGATCTAGAATCTAAGGCAAAGTTGTTATGTTTGGGATCGCGATATAGCCAATGCACTACGCTACTCACTCTATACCTCTCGGTAGCTTGAGTGACTTTGCCCAAATTGACTTTCTCAAGACCAAATAGGTGTCAAAATTATACAAGCAATGTAAGCTCAAGTCGGGTATTACTATCTCTAGATTTAACCCTTTAATTGGGGCTATCTATCTCTTGAGTACGCCCCAATTCCTTGTTGGACTGATTACCTAGACTCAAGCTCTCTTTCTCAAGAAGAGTTCAAGTCAAATAGGCACGAATTAGTGTTTGCAACCACTAACCCAACATAGAAAACACAAATCAGTCCAAATATCAACCACCCATAAATATTTAAGCCTTAAAACACAAGACCCATCAAATACCCACACTAGGGTTGAGCCACAACCCTAGCTAATGGGTCTAGCTACTCATAATAATGGAAGAAAACATGTAATTAGATGAAGAATAACCCATATAATATGTTTACAAGCTAATAATTGAAGATTCAATGATAAACTAACTATGAAATTACTCAAAATAGTTAAAAACCGCCGTTCACGTGCTCAGCTAAAAGTTAGATACCCTAAAAATCTGAAAAAGAACTATTTATACAAGGCCGAATTTTCTGGACAAAAATACCCCTGCGGAGGTACCGCGGACCACGGAAAATGCACCGCGGCCGCGGTGAGGCTTTTTAGCTTGATATTTGGGTCTCGGAATCTGGCCACCATGGTCCGCACAAAATGTACCGTGGTCGCGGTGGCTTCACTGCGGTCCGCATAAAATGGTTTGCGGCCGCAGTGGCTTCCAATGTTCTACAATCCCAGCTCTCTGAATCTCTGCTCCGCGGACCGCATAAAATGGATTGCGGCCGCGGTGAGGCCACTGCGGTCCGCATAAAATGGATTGCGGCCGCAGTGCTTGAGCTTCCAAAATAGCACCTCTATGAATCTCCTCACCGCGGACCGCACTAAATGGATTGCGGCCGCAGTGGATCTGTTGTAGCTGTGCTTAGACTTGTTCTTGGTACTTGTGCAGGTTTCACTTCTTTTTGAGCTGATTTTTGACCTCTTGTCACTTTTTTGACCAAACGCTGCAATCAAGTACAACATGTAAGCCTTTGGGACTATTTGTATGTATTTTTAATCAAAACTCAAGTAAAAAGGAGTGTAAAATGAACTAGAATCCCTAGTTATCAATTGGCGGGTCGAGGTACGTTTTTAATTTTTTTTGTGTTTTCTTTATTTAATTAAATCCTAACCCAAATAACCCAACCCACATACCTTTATATACACACAACACAACCCATACTCAACTACCCAAACCCATTCCCACTTAAAATAGCTAAAACCTCAAAACAAACCCCTGAATCGCGCAGCGGACTCAACCTTAGGAAGAGTGGGCGCTAATACTTTTACCCAATAGTGGTATCGGGGTCAATTTCCACAGGGAGCTAGAAAGGGAGTTGGATATTTGCTTAGCCTAGAAATGCGTGTTTGCTTCCAATTGATCTTCTATCATTTTTGAGTTTTTATGATTATCAACTACAATTTAACAACTACGAATTATAACTAAATTATGCTAAGATATTAATTTTAGGTTGTATGCAAGATAGAGAAAGGCACTAGGGTCGTGGCATTTACCTAGGTGGTCAACTAACGGGTAGAGATTCCTAATACAAGAATGATGATTATGGGGCTTATGCTATAACCGTTGCACGATTGCACTCACTCTCACACCTCTCGGTAGAAAGAGTAATTTTACCCAATTGACTCTCGAGAGACCAATTGGGTAGGCTAACAAGCCAAGCAACTTAGGGTTCAAGTAGGGTAATTACTCTCTCGAGGTTTTACCCGTTAATTGGGACTACCATTCTCATGGGTCCATCCCAATTCCTTTTTGGGTTAATTTTGGAGTCATAGACACTCTTTCTCAAGAAGAGTCAAGACCCACTAAGCTAGACTTAGTGTTTGCAACCACCAAATCCTAGTTAAAACATAAAATTAACCCAAATATCAAACACCCAACATCATTCAAGCATTAAACAATCACACCCATTAATTACCCACACTAGGGTTGAGCCACAACCCTAGCTAATGGGTTTAGCTAGCCATAATAGCAACAGAAATTAAAGAAGTAGTAGATAAAATCAACATATTAATTAACTAGAATGTTAATCTACAAGAATCCACGATAAAGCAAGATGAAAATGCCCAAAATAGGCTAAAACTTGAGTTTCACGAGAGCTGCTGCATTCTGATATCTAAAACTTAACCTAGAAATAATAAAATATTCTATTTATACTAGGCTAGAAATACTGGACAAAAATACCCCTGCGGGGCTGGTGCGGACCGTGCAGAAATGCAGCGCAGCCGCGTAGGGGTCTTGGCCTTCGATCATTCACTTCTGAAGCTGGGGACGCGGACCGCACAAAAGAGGTAGCACGGTCGCGCAGGCTAATGGGCGCGGACCGCACAACAATGAAGCGCGACCGCGGGGACACCAGCATTGACCGCGTAGAAAAGAGCGCTGACCGCGCATGGAAACCCCTAAAAAGGATGCTCTCTGAATCTCCTAGCGCGGCCGCGTACCAAATCAGTGCGGTCCGCGCTAGGTCCTTTTGTCCCTACTTCAATGATATTTGACACTTGAGCAGGTTTCACTCCGTTTCGAGCCGATTTTTGACTTTTGTCATCTGTCGCTCAAACCTGCAATCAAGCACACTTTGTAAGCATTCTGGGTCTATTTTATGAAAATTCATACATAAAGCAGAGGCAAGTATGGGCATAAAACGTGTTAAAATCTCAGTTATCAGTGAACTCGTGAGTAAATGGGTGTTCATAATTTGTGACTTTTACCCGATTCCGAGACGTGGGCCCGAGGAGAATTTTTGGGCGTTTTCCTATTTTCTTGCCTTAGCTTTGAATTCATTAGCTAATTTAGTTGCTTGTAGCTTTATTTACGTTATATAATTGATTTGATTAGATTTGGGCACTTGGAGTTGGATACTCATGGCAAGAGCGTGATTTCGAATTGATTTTGAGCTTGGTTCGAGGTAACTGGCTAGCCTAACCTTGTGTGGGGGAACTCCCCTTAGGATTTGGTACTGTTGTTATATTAACCCCGTGTACGTGAGGTGACAAGTGCGTACACGTGCTAATTGTTGAAAATCCACATTTTCATTAAGTAAATGTCTCTGTTTTCCTTTAATTGAGCAATACTAGTATATGTAGCCACATGTTTAGCTTAGGAAAGCATGCTTACGTGCCTTAACTGTCTTATCTGCTTTAACTGCCTACCTGGACTCTGTGTAGCACGTTTAGAGTAAGAATTACCTGTCTTCTTTGATACGAACTTGATTAGAACTGTAGATTTTCCTTGTTGAAACTGTTGTGTATATTGAATGGGTTGTGTATTTACTTTGGGACTACGGAACGGTATTTCGGGAGATCCCCATGCATGTTTATGTTTTGGACTAAGGGACGGTATCCCAGGAGATCCCCCTGCACTGGATATTTACTTTGGGACTACGAAACGATATTCCGGGAGATCCCCCTACACATTTACTGTTCGGACTACGGGACGGTTTCCCAGGAGATCCTCTGTACATTTATGTTTGGGACTATGGGACGGTATCCCAGGATATCCCCTGTTGCTTTCTCTGTGTACTGAGTTATTATTTTCCTGTGATTTCATTTTCATTGACTGTTAACATTTATCATTACTGCCATATTCCATACAGTTTTATCTATTATATGTATAAACCGGTAGGGCCCTGACGTGATCTCGTCACTACTCGACCGAGGTTAGGCTTGGCACTTACTAGGTACCGTTGTGGTGTACTCATGCCCTTTCCTGCACATGTTTTTTGTGTGCAGATCCAGGTACCTCTTCTCAGCCATACTTCCAGTGAGGCGAGGCGATCTTATAGACTTCGAGGCATATCTGCCGCGTCCGCAGACCTAGAAGTCCCTCTCTATTCTTCCTTAAGTTATAGACTTCCTGTATTTTCTTCGCTGATAGATTTCTGGAGTTAGAAACACTATGTACTTCTGTAGCTTGTGATTCATGAGATTCCGGATTTCGGGAGTACTTATGTTCAGTTTGAGATTGTTTTTATTGTATATGCCGAGCGGCATTTTAAACTTCTTCATTAGATTTACCTGTTAAATTGTTGGTTTTCATATCTTTGTTTCATTTCCGCAAATTGTTAGGCTTACCTAGTTGTAGAGACTAGGTGCCGTCACGATAGTTAACAGAGGGAGAACTTGGGTCGTGACAAGTTTGTATAAGAGCTCTAGGTTCATAGGAGTCATGAGTCACAAGCCGGTTTATTAGAGTCTCGCGGATCGGTACGGAGACGTCTATACTTATCTTCGAGAGGCTATGGAACTGTTAGGAATATTCCACTTCATTTGATTCTTTGTCGTGCGGGATTACTGATTTTGAAATTCTAAACCTCTGTCTTCTATTCTCTCACTGATGGTGAGGACACGTGCTATCGGAGATGACCAGGCACCCGCGCCCCCTGCTATTGTCGCCAAAGGCCGGGGCCGGGGTAGAGGTCGAGGACGCGTACGTAGTACAGCCAGACACCCGCGCGAGCTGCTACAGAGGAGCCACCAGCAGCTCTAGCCGGAGTCCAGGCACCTGATACGCCTACTACTACTACTTCAGCTCTCCAGGAGACCCTTGCACAGCTCATGAGCATGTACAGCACTTTAGCTCAGGCAAGGTTGATTCCCCTTGATGCAACCACATCTCAGGCCGGAGGAGGAGCACAAACTCCCGCTGCCCGCACTCTAGAGCAGCGGGTTTAGGTTGATCAGATCCTAAAGGTTATACCGGTACCGTATTTAGCCCCAGCTCGGCCCGAGAGTAGGGCAGCAGTTTCAGAGGAGGAGTAACGGAGGCTTGAGAGGTACAAGAAGTATGATCCTCCTACATTCAATGGTCTAGAATCAGAGGATGCTCAAGGATTTCTAGAGGAATGCCATCGTATCCTCCGCACTATGGGTATAGCAGAGTCGAGTGGGGTTTCCTTCACTGCCTTCTAGCTTCGAGGGGCAGCCTATCAGTGGTGGCGTACTTTTGAGTTGGACAGTCCGGCTAAGGCAGCTTCCCTTACATGTACCCAGTTTTCGGATATGTTTCTACAGTACGAGAGAGAGTTCGTCGGTTTATTGAGGGGCTCACTCCCACCATCAGGTCTAGCATGGCCAGGAAGCTAGAGATGGATATCGCCTATCATCAAGTGGTGAAAATTGCTAGGAGAGTAGAGGGCATGCTTGCTCGGGATAGGGAGGAGAGAGAGGCCAAGAGGTCTCAAGAGTCGGGCTTTTATTCTAGTGCCGGTGCCCCAGCTGCAGTTCGTCATGGTAGGGGTTATGTGAGTCGCCCAGTTTATTCAGCTCTTCTAGCAGCCAGTGCTATTCCAGCTCATCCTAGACCTCAGGAGCCTTATTATGCACCTCCAGTATCTAGTGCGCCTCTTGCACGGGGTGCTTTCAGTGGTCAGTCCAGCAGACCTAGCCCGAGCCAGTCACAGCCGCCACGCCCTCCCAGAGCTTGTTTTGAGTGTGGCGACATCCGCCATATGGTGAGGGATTGCCCTAGACTTAGGAAGGGTGCACCTCCACAGACTTCTCAGCCACAGCGTGTTCCACAGGATTCCCAGGCTATGATCACAGCACCAGTTGCTACCCCACCTTCTCAGCCAGCTAGAGGTGGAGGTCAGGGAGGTAGAGGTCGCCCTAGAGAGGGAGGCCAGGCCATATATTATGCCCTTCCTTCCCATACAGAGGTTGTTGCCTCGGATTCTGTCATTACAGGTAATGTTCAGGTTTGTCATAGAGATGCATCGGTTCTATTCGATCCAGGATCCACTTATTCCTATGGAGGGGTACTTTAGATTACACTTCCAGTAGAGTTATTTCATTTCTTAAAGCTTAGCGATTGGTTGAGAAGGGGTGTGACACGTATCTAGCTTATGTGAGAGATGTCAGTATTGATACCCCTACAGTTGATTCAGTCCCAGTAGTGCGGGATTTCCCTGATGTGTTTCCAGCTGATCTTCCGGGCATGCTGCCCGACAGAGATATTGATTTTGGCATTGATTTGTTGTCGGGCACTCAGCCTATCTCTATTCCTCCTTATCGTATGGCTCCTCTTGAGTTGAAGAAGTTGAAGGAACAGTTAGAGGAATTGCTTGATAAGGGCTTTATGTGGCCCAGTGTGTCACCTTGGGGTGCTCCTGTCATGTTTGTAAAGAAAAAGGATGGTTCTATGCATATGTGCATTGATTATCGCCAGTTGAACAAAGTTACCGTGAAGAACCGGTATCCTTTGCCTCGTATTGATGACCTGTTTGATCAGTTACAGGGTGCTCGAGTGTTTTCTAAGATTGACTTGCGTTCAGGTTATCATCAGTTGAAGATTCGGGAGCCAAATATACTGAAGACTGCTTTCAGGACTCAGTATGGTAATTACGAGTTCCTTGTTATGTCATTTGGGCTGAGCAATGCCACAGCAGCATTTATGCATTTGATGCACAGTGTATTCCAGCCATATCTTGACTAGTTCGTCATTGTCTTTATTGATGACATTCTGGTGTACTCCCAGAGTCGGGAAGATCATGAGCAGCACCTGAGGATAGTGCTTCAAACCTTGAGAGAAAAGAAATTATATGCGAAGTTCTCGAAGTGTGAGTTCTGGTTGGATTCTGTAGCATTCTTGGGTCACGTAGTATCGAGTGAAGGGATCAAGGTGTATCCAAAAAAAGTGGAAGCAGTGCAGAGTTGGCCCAGACCATCCTCAGCTACAGAGATCCGTAGTTTTCTTGGTTTGGCGGGTTATTACCGTCGCTTTGTTGAGGGATTCTCATCTATTGCAGCACCTATGACCAGGCTGACCTAGAAGGGTGCTCCGTTCAGATGGACGGAAGAGTATGAGGAGAGCTTTCAGAAGCTCAAGACAGCTTTGACTACAACCCCAGTATTGGTATTGCCTACAGGTTCGGGGTCTTATACTGTCTATTGTGATGCCTCGAGGATTGGCCTTGGAGCGGTATTAATGCGGGACGGTAGGGTGATTGCCTACGCGTCCAGACAGCTGAAGGTGCATGAGAAGAATTATCCTGCCCATGATCTCGAGTTAGCTGCTATTGTTCACGCCTTGAAGATCTGGCGTCATTATTTTTACGGTGTTCCTTGTGAGATCTATACTGATCACCGGAGTTTGCAGCATCTGTTCAAGCAGAAGGACCTTAATTTGCATCAGAGGAGGTGGTTAGAGCTGCTTAAGGATTATGATATCACTATTCTGTACCACCCGGGGAAGGCCAATATGGTGGTCGACGCTTTAAGTCACCGGGCGAAGACTTTGGGGAGTTTGGCTTATCTACCAGCAGCAGAGAGGCCTATGGCGAGGGATGTTCAGGCCTTAGCCAGCCAGTTTGTGAGATTGGATGTTTCGGAGCCCAGTCGGGTCCTAGCTTGTGTGGTTTCTCCGTCTAGCTTGTTTGATCGTGTCAGGGAGCGTCAGTATGATGACCCTCATTTGCTTGTCCTCAAGGACAAGGTTCTGCACGATGATACCAGAGATGTGACCATTGGTGATGATGGGGTATTGAGGATGCAGGGTTAGATATGTGTACCCAATGTTGATGGGCTTCGGGAGTTGATTTTGGAAGAGGCCCACAGTTCGCGGTATTCCATCCATCCAGGTGCCGCCAAGATGTACCAGGATTTGAGGTAGAACTATTGGTGGAGGAGGATGAAGAAAGATATAGTTGGGTTTGTAGCTCGGTGCCTCAATTGTCAGCAGGTGAAGTATGAGCATCAGAGACCGGGTGGCTTGCTTCAGCAAATAGATATTCCGGAGTGGAAGTGGTAACGGATCACCATGGACTTCGTAGTTGGACTCCCACGGTCTTTGAGGAAGTTCGATGCCATTTGGGTGATTGTGGACCGGCTGATCAAGTCCGCGCACTTCATTCCTGTGGGTACTACCTATTCTTCAGAGCAGTTGGCTGAAATTTATATCCGAGAGATTGTTTGCCTGTATGGTATTCCAGTTTCCATCAAATCTGATAGAGGCACTCAGTTTACATCACGGTTCTAGAGAGCCGTACAGCATGAATTGGCTACTCGGGTTGAGCTGAGCACAACATTTCACCCCCAGAAGGACGGATGGTCAGAGCGTACTATTCAAATTCTTGAGGATATGCTTCGTGCGCATGTGATGGAGTTTGGAGGTTCTTAGGATCAGTTCTTGCCACTTGCGGAGTTTTTCTACAACAACAGTTATCAGTCCAGCATTCGGATGGCACCGTATGAGGCTCTGTATGGTAGGCGGTGTAGATCCCCGATGGGTTGGTTCGAGCCGGGCGAGGCTACATTATTGGGCACAGACTTGGTTCGGGATGCTTTGGAGAAGTTTGAGGTGATTCAGGATAGACTTCGCACAGCCCAATCCAGATAGAAGAGTTATGCGGACCGAAAGGTTAGCGATGTTTCATTTATGGTGGGAGAGCGGGTCTCACTTCGGATTTCGCCTATGAAGGGCGTTATGAGATTTGGAAAGAGGGGCAAGTCGAGCCCAAGGTTTATTGGCCTCTTTGAGGTGTTGCGGCGTGTTGGGGAGGTTGCTTATGAGCTTGCCTTACCTCCCAGCTTGGCAGGAGTTCATCCGGTATTTCATGTTTCGATGCTCCGTAGGTACCACGATGATCCATCTTACGTGTTGGATTTCAGTTCAGTCCAATTGGACAAGGATATATCTTATGTTAAGGAGCCAGTGGCTATATTGGATAGGCAGGTTCGAAAGCTGAGGTCAAAGAGCATTGCATCAGTAAAGGTTCAGTGGCGGGGTCACCAGGTCGAGGAGGCGACTTGGGAGACCGAGCAGGATATGCGCAGCCGTTATCCTCATCTTTTCACCACTTCAGGTATGTCTCTATGCTCGTTCGAGGACGAACGAATATTTTAAGAGGGGGAGGATGTAACGACCCGGCCGATCGTTTTGAGAATCTATGCCATGATTCCCTATTAACTGCTTTCCCCGTGTCTTTTTCTGCTATTGTGTTTTGCCGGGAGGGTTCATTTTGAGTTTCGGAGTGTTTTGGGATACATAGACCCTAAATGAGAGCTTAACCCTTAGAATTTGGACTGTAGTCGGAACAGTGTGAAGACGGCTCCGGAATGTAATTCTGTCAATTTCGTCAGCTCCGTTGGGTGATTTCGGGCTTAGGGTGTGTCTGGATTGTGTTTTTGAGGTCCATAGCTCATTTAGGCTTGAAATGGCGAAAATCGAATTTTTGGAGTTTCGGACTGATAGTGGAATTTTTGATATCGGGGTCGGAATCCAATTCTGGAATTTGGAATAAGTCCGTAGTGTTGGATATGACTTGTGTGCAAAATTTGGGGTCAACCGGACATGGTTTGGTTAGTTTCGGCCTCGGTTGTAGAATTTTGAGATTTCAAGTTCAGTAAGTTTGGATTGGAGGGTGATTTGTGGTTTTAGCATTGTTTGATGTGATATGAAGGCTCGACTAAGTTCGTATGATGTTTTAGGATTGGTTGCTATGTTTGGTTGAGGTCCCGGAGGCCTCGGATGAGTTTCGGATGCTTAACGGATTTGATTGGGACTTAGGCATTTTTTGAAGTTTGCTACACCTATTGTTTTCGCACCTGCGGATTTTGGATCGCAGGTGCGGTGCGGCAGAAACGGCTGGGTAACCGTAGAAGCGAAAAGGGACCTAGGCAGCTGAGACCGCAGGTACGGCTGAGGGACCGCAGATGCGGCCCAGTAACTGCGGATGTGGCCCCAGCCCGGATAAGTGACCTTCGCACCTGTGATGATTTTTCCGTAGGTGCGGGACCGCAGATGTGGAAATCGCTGGGCAGAAAAGGGGATTACGGGGTTTCGAAATTTCATAACACAAAATTTGATTTGGAGCTCGGTGGGAGGCGATTTCTTGAGGGATTTTGAAGGAGAACTATTGGGTAACGAATCTAACTCTATTTTGATCATGTTACATTAATCCATTGTTGTTTTCCTCATCTAATTAAGGAATTTGAGGATAGAAGTTTGGAAATGGGGGAAAAGTTCCCCAATTGAAAATCTGAGGTTTGAATGGGAATTAGACGTCGGATCTGGATGATTTTTGTATGAGTGAACTCGTGAGTGAATGGGTGTTCATAATTTGTGACTTTTACCCAATTCCGAGACGTGGGCCCGGGGAGGATTTTTGGGCGTTTTCCTATTTTCTTGCGTTAGCTTTGAATTCATTAGCTAAATTAGTTGCTTGTAGCATTATTTATGTTATATAATTGATTTGATTAGATTTGGGATACTCGGAGTTGGATACTCATGCAAGAGCGTGATTTCGGATTGATTTTGAGCTTGGTTCGAGGTAAGTGGCTTGCCTAACCTTGTGTGGGGGAACTCCCCTTAGGATTTGGTACTGTTGTTATATGAACGTCGTGTACGTGAGGTGACGAGTGCGTACACGTGCTATTGTTGAAAACCCCCATTTTCATTAAGAAAATATCTATGTTTTCCTTTAATTGAGCAATACTAGTATATGTAGCCACCCTGTTTAGCTTAGGGAAGCATGCTTACATGCCTTAACTGTCTTATCTGCTTTAACTGCCTACCTGGACTCTGTGTAGCATGTTTAGAGTAAGAATTATCTGTCTTCTTTGATACGAACTTGATTAGAACTGTAGAGTTTCCTTGTTGAAACTGTTGTGTATATTGAATGGGTTGTGTATTTACTTTGGGATTACGGAACGGTATTCCGGGAGATCCCCCTGCATGTTTATGTTTGGGACTATGGGACGGTATCCCGGGAGATCCTCCTGCACTGGATATTTACTTTGGCACTATGGAACTGTATTTCGGGAGATCTCCTATACATTTACGATTCGGACTACGAGATGGTATCCAGGGAGATCCTCTGCAATTTACGTTTGGGACTACGGGACGGTATCCCGGGAGATCCCCTGTTGCTTTCTCTGTGTACTAAGTTATTATTTTCCTGTGATTTCATTTTCATTGACTGTTAGCAATTATCTTTACTGCCATATTCCATACTGTTTTATCTTGTTATATGTATAAACCAATAGGGACCTGACCTGATCTCGTCACTACTCGACCGAGGTTTGGCTTGGCACTTACTAAGTACCGCTGTGGTGTACTCATGCCCTTTCCTGCACATGTTTTTCGTATGTAGATCTAGGTGCCTTTTCTCAGCCATACTTCCAGTGAGGTGAGGCAATCTTAGAGACTTCGAGGTATATATGCCGCATCCGCAGACCTAGAAGTCCCTCTCTATTCCTTAAGTTATAGACTTCCTGTATTTTCTTTGCTGATAGATTTCTAGAGTAAGAAACACTATGTACTTCTGTAGCTTGTGATTCATGAGATTCCGGGTTTTGGGAGTGTTTATGTTCAGTTCGAGAGTGTTTTTATTGTATATGCCGAGCGGCATTTTAAACTTATTCATTAGATTTACTTGTTAAATTATTGGTTTTCATATCTTTGTTTCATTTTCGTAAATTGTTAAGCTTACCTAGTCATAGAGACTAGGTGCCATCACGACAGTTCACTGAGGGAGAACTTGGGTCGTGAGAATTTCATACTTGTGTCATTGATAAATTGTGGGATTTGTGGAAGTACTTGAATTATATGGCCCTTGAGGGTTCATTGAATCATTAATGGCTTGAAAAGCGGTGATTGAGAATTTGTTTGGAATATTCGTTTGAACACTCTCCTTGATGTTATTTATACTTACTGCCTTGCCATTTTATTGATATTCATATGCTTAGTAAGGAAGAGTGTAAGGCACGAAGGGTGACGCCATGCCATTTTATATTCATTATCATGTGAGGAAGAGTGTAAAGCACGAAGGGTGATGCCGTGCCATTTTATATTCATTATCATGTGAGGAAGAGTGTAAGCACGAAGGGTGATGCCGTGCCATTTTATATTCATTATCATGTGAGGAAGAGTGTAAAGCACGAAGGGTGATGTCGTGCCATTTCATTTATATTGTTATAATTGTGTGTTATCGTGAGGTCATGGCACGATGGGCGTTCCCGTGAAGGCGAGGATGAGGGACATGCATTATGTTTGATATCAGTTTTCCGTGTATACGTTCATGTCGTTACCTTGAACTATTATTGTCGTAATTATAGACCTGATGTGACTTGTTATTGTTGTTTTGTCATTGATCTCTATTTCAATTATTGTTGTGTTGCTCATACCTTCTACTTGCTTAACTTGCTCATACCTTTGTTATATTTGTACTTAGGCCTCCAATATGCTAGTTAATTGAAGTTGATATTCCTTGTTTTCCAATTGTTGTTATTACTCACGTGCTTTTCGCTTAGTCTGTTACTGTTGCCCACATGTGTATCTTTGTCCATTGTTGTTACGTGCGTATTTCTTACTTTGTAATTCCTATTATCGATATTTCTGTCATTTGGTTGGTTCTATTACTCGTACATTTGGGAGGATGAGTTGAACGCATGAAAGGTGTTGCCGTGCTAATTGAATTGTCACAAAAGTTATGTATATATATGGTGAGGCAGACATAGAAGCACGAAGGGTGTTATCGTGCCATTTGACTTGATATTTTGGATATACTCCTCATGCCAGGAAAGATTATAAGTTTTCTATTGTGATTCCTTCTAGTAATTGTTGACTGTCTCGCAAAGTTGTATACGGTACTTTTATCTACTAAGTTTTGAATTGCCTACATTGTTAGTCTAATGTATAGGTTATAACAATAAGCATCTTTTTACTAAAATCCTCGTCACTACTTCGACGAGGTTAGTCAAAATACTTACCAGTACATGGGGTCTGTTGTACTGATACTACACTTCTGTACGATGTATACAGATTTCTGGAGTAGAGCTGCTGGTGATGTCGGTGTTGATTCTGAAGATGTTCGCGCATTCTGGATATAGCTGCCTCTTGTCCTTGGTAGCTTAGGTTTTACTATTGGGTTTATGTATCTTTCAAACAGAACGTGTATTTATTCATACCAACTTTGTAAATTCCAAGTCTTAGAAGCTCATGAGTCGTACTACCAGGTCTTGTGTAAATTTGTAAATGTTCAGTTATCTATTCTCTATTTTCTTATAATCTCAGTTGAGTTGTATTTTTTGTCAGTTGGCTTACCTAGCGGGTTGAGTTAGGTGCCATCACGACTTGTGGTTTTAGGGTCGTGACAAGGTGGTATCAGAGCACTAGGTTCGTAGGTTCTACGAGTCATGAGCAGTGTCTAGTAGAGTCCTGCAGATCGGTATGATGACGTCCATACCTATCTTCGGGAGGCTACAGGGCATTTAGGAAAATTTCCCTTTCTTCTTTCCTTATCGTGCGGCCTTGTTTCAGCTTGAAAGCTATGACTTTGACTCTTCTCGATCGCTCATATGTAATGTTGTGCGCTCAGTGTTCACTATGGGCCGACGATCGGTGATGCTGCTGATAGATTATGATGGGCTATGGATGCTTGACTATCATCGTGATTTGTTGTCTAGCCTCATTAGCAGATGCAGCGTTAAATCTTCTAGTCGTTCATTTGTGGTATGAGGTGGGTTCCTATGTCTGGTTGGTAAGCACGAATTTGGGAAGATTGGCTGGTGGCCAGGCTATTATGATTAAGGTGGGTTCATGGCAAGGTATCGATTTGAGTATAACCAGTGGGCCATCTCCTGCATGATGAGTTTGGATCGTGTGTCTCGTATGAGGTTTCCACTCTATGGAGTGCATATGTCATTATTTCAGCATTTGGGGAAGTTGTTTGACTATTGCAATGATGGGCGAGCGTTTGCCAGAATCTTCGGGGCGTTCTATGATCAGTATTGCATGAATCTTTTTTGAAGTATTCAGCTAAATAGTGATAACTAGGGATTCTAGCCTATTTTATACTCCTTTTTGCTTAGGTTTTGGATCAAAAATGTGTAGAAGTATTCCCGAAAACTAACTTATTGTGCTTATTTGCAGTGTTTGGTCAAAACTAGCAAGAAAGTCATAACCAGCTCATAAAGGAGTGAAACCTGCACAAGTTCAAAGCTGAGCTAAAAAGTGCTGACAGCAAAGAAATAGTGCGTCGTGGAAGCTAAACCGCTGAGGAGACCCTATTCACGCTCTCAGCGGATTGAGGTTCAGAGAAGACACATTTTGGCTCAACAGACACCGCTGCCCGCGGTGAAATTACGCGGCAGCGGAATTACCTGACGCGGCCACGGTCCAAATTTCTCCATCAGTGGAATTGAGAATCAGAGGACTAGAGATTGGAGCTCAATTGAAAAGCGTGGTCCGCGAACATATTTCGCGGCCGCGGTCGAAGATAGCGCTGAGGCGGTTGCTTTTCCGCTCCCAGCGGAATCAAGTCCAGATCAACCTCAGGAGAGAAAGTACACGGTTCGCGCTTGCTTTTGCACGGCCACGGAAGTCCCAGCACTGAGGCGCTCACTTTTACGCTGCCAGCGAAATCTCCGTAGGGGCAATTTTGTCCGAAAAAGTTAGCTGTGTATAAATAGTTCTTTTCAGATTTTTAGGGCATCTGTTGTTTTGTGGAGCACGTGAACAACCGCTTTTTGCTTTTTAGAGTAATTTTAGAGCATTGTTAACTATTATTCTTATATTTTACTCTTATAATTACTTCTTATGGCTTCTATTTCATCTCAATCTTTAATTTCTTCCTTGATTATGAGTAGCTAATCCCATTAGCTAGGGTTGTGACCCAACCCTAGTGTGGGTATTTAATGGGTCTTCAATTTTGGGGCTTAAATGTTTATGGGTTAATGATATTTAGCTTGATTCATGATTTAATTGTTAAATTGGTGGTTGCAAATACTGATTTGTGCCTATTTGACTTAGGCTCTTCTTGAGAAAGAGAGACTAAGTCTAGGAAATTAAGGCTAACAAGGAATTGGGGTGCATTCAAGAGATTGATAGCCCCAATTAAAGGCTTAAATATAGAGATAGTAATACCCGACTTGAGCCAATTTTGCTTGCATTGCTTGAACAGCCAGTTGGGCTTGAGAAAGCCAATTAGGGCAAAGTCACTCAAACTACCGAGAGGTATAGAGTGAGTAACTATGTGCAATGGTTATATCATGTTTCCCAATTATAACAAGTCTTCCCTAAGTTTTAGACCCCGTTAGATACTCACCTAGGTGTAAGTCACTTTCCTAGTGCCTTTTTACCAATTGAGAAAACCCTCACAAAAATATGGTACTTAGCTTATTTTCATTCTTCATTAGTGTTAAAAGTAGAATAGTAACCTGACAAAGCATGATTAGAAGTGCAATTAAGAACATCGCACATAGCTAGATTAGATAGAAACCCAATTCCAAACCAATATTAGCTCTCTGTGAAAATCGATCCCGACCCCTCGGGTAAAAGCTGCATCGACCACTCTTGCCATTATATTGTGGTGTAGGGTTGGAGCCGATCAAATAGCCGTGCGGATCAGGGCATGCTGTGAATATATAGTACTTTGGGGTGCTAATGAGGTGATCTATGGCTTCGATCTAAGTGGTGGTGTCTGCTAATAACGATCGTATTGTAGGATCATGGGCCATATCAGTTTCAGGGACGAGGGATTGCTTGGTTATTTCTTCGGATGGTCATATGCTGGTAAGGCCCGGGTTGCTTGACGTGTATTAGCTGTGTATTGAATATCAGAGTAAGATGAGTGGTTATCGAGAAGGTTCTAGCGAGTTCCGGGTCTTTGTAGCCTTTAAGGACTTTTGAATTTGTCTACGGGCAGGCTTGAAAATTGTAGCGAGTGGTAATCGGATCGGCGGTATTTCCCTGTCAAGAAAGGTCTACATGTCAATGTTAGAGTCATGCAAGAAATGGCTTCGGGTTCCCAGGAAGTTCCCTCAGGGCGTTCATATCGGATTGAGTTACTATCGGATTGGCGGTCTGCATGACTCGGTTGAGTTGGAGGCGATTGGTTCTGATTACTCGATTATGTGTTTACGAGTTCCGAAGGATTCATCATAGTTATGACCACGGACGAAGTTGATGTTTTCTACAAGTATAGAAGCTATATTGTGTGTGGTGGTGTTCTCCTGGATTGAGATAAATGAAAGATTCTCGGTTGATGAGGTGTTCAATTTGCTTATGGTTCAGAGTTGACTATGAGATTTTTGTAGTAATACGAGTTAGCATGTTAGAGGCGATGCACCGTGTGGGGTTGAAAGTTGCAGGTACAAGGTTGCAGATAGTTTCGGAGGGAAGGATATGAGTTATTGATGGAACGGACGATTTCGGGTGGTTAAGGTTTTGTTGGCACTATGTGTTCCATTTGGAGTAGAGTTCGCCTGTTCGCAGGTACATTGTGTTTCGACTTATGGGTGTTTCTCCGTGAGATGATGGAGTATGAATTATGTGTCAGCTATTTGAGTAGCGGTGTTGAGATTGGGTATGAAGATTCTGGTATTCGTGGGGCTCGGAGACTGAATGTTCTTGTTGGCAGACTATTCCTTGATTGCGAGTTGTGAAGGAATGTAGAGGATTGGATGATTGACGGTAGGTGTTATGGAAAGGTTATTATATACTTTTAGAAGGTTTATTAGATGTTTGAGGAAGATCGGAATTTGGTTTGGGGATTATTTTGAGCCTAATGAGAATGTGTATTCTGTATCGGATCGGACCTGTTTGTTTTTGCGCAGTTGTTGCCATATGTATATCATCGGGTGAAATGGATGTCATTCGTGCATTGCTTTATGCTATATGTTTCTCTCTTATACTATGGCGGGTTGTGAGGGTTACATGATTCTTCACATCCATATTGTGATTCAGTTTAGGCCTTATGGCACTATGGGCGAGATGGCCTTTGTGATGTTGATTTGCTTATCGCACCATAGTTGTGCTTGTCCTTCTCAGAATTTTTTGTTCCTAATAATTTTTCCTACAGTTATATTTTTGTGCACTCGGTTGTGCTTGATATGACGCACATCTGATCAGTGAGCCCGAGTATTATGGCTCGATAGGTACCCTATGTGGATTGATATGATGGGATCAGGTTGCACGTCGCAATGGTACACTGATGAAATGTGGCTCCTTATTTCTATTTCGTGTATTTTGTTTTCACTTTGTTGAGAATAGTTCATAGTAAAATGTTAAAATTTCCTTCCTGCTTAACTTGCTTAGTAGTCTTCTTATTTAGTTTTCTTACTGTTATCTGTCATGTCTGAATTATTACTTGTTAGTGTTCGGAATCGGGTTGTGTTGGGCTATATATGACCATTATTGGTACTTGTCGGTGTGGCTGCTTGTATTGGCAGAGATGAGGTTTCTAAACCTGAGACTTGCGCTATTGTATTGGGATGAGGAAGGTTTGGAAGAAGAACACTATATTTTGTTAGGGATTTGGACAATGGCCCTAGTCGGACGAGTGAGTTCTCGACTTATTGATCAGAAGGGTGGTTAAGCGGTTGTGCGTGTTTCTTTCATCATTGGTAGGGTATGAAGGTTTCGAACGAGGTTCTAATCGATATGAGGTTTGCTACCGGCATCGGATTTGTTTTTGGGCAGTAATGGTGGTCAGCAGTTCCTATTGTGAGTGTCAAAGTGATGGGGTATATCATGTGATTACATATTGGGTTACGGTTGCGACTTGATACAGCTTGTTCAGACTTATACAGTGTGTAGACGTGGGATTCGGGTCTTGTAATGAATTCTGAATGATAGAGATTGAGTTCTAAGGTTTAAGGACCAAGGTCGAAACAAGGATCTCTAGATGTGTTGTGTTGGCATTCAAGATATTATGTGAATTAATATATTGCGAGCTTATGTGGATTAGGGTGACATGGGATCACCCCCGGGTTTATGCTTAGTAAGGTTACACCGTGATTTGATTGCTTTGGAACGACTCCTGGCACGTTCGAGGACGAACGTATGTTTAAGTGGTGGAGGATGTAACGACCCGACTGGTCGATTTGGGAATCTGCACTTTGCTCGGTATCTTGAGGGCTCGAGTATCTCCGCATGATGTATTATGACCTGCATAAATCGTCGGTATTGGTTTTCAAGTTATCCGAAATCAATTTGGAAGAATGAACTTCAAGATTTAAGTTCTAAGTTGGACGAATTGACCAAGTTTGACTTTTTATTATTTGACCTCGGAATGGAGTTTTTTCAGTTCCTTTAGCTCCGTTGGGTGATTTTGGACTTAGGAGCGCGTCCAGATTGTAATTTGGAGGTCCGTAGTTAAATTAGTCTTGAAATGGCGAAAGTTGGATTTTTTAGAAGTTTGATCGGGAGTGGACTTTTTGATATCGGGGTCGGAATCCGATTCCGGAAGTTGGAATAGGCCCGTAATGGCAAATGTGACTTGTGTGCAAAATTTGAGGTCAATCGGAAGTGATTTGATAGGTTTCGGCATCGGTTGTAGAAGTTGAAGTTTCAAGGTTCATTGATTTTGACTTGAGGTGTGATTCATCATTTTGAGGGTGTTATGCGTGATTTGAAGCTTTGAGTAGGTTCATTTTGTCATATAGAACTTGTCTGCAAAATTTGGCGCCATTCAGAGTTGATTTGATATGGTTCAGACGCTCGGATGCGATTCTAGAAGTTCTTGAAGTTTAGTTTGATCTTCATGCGTTTTGGCGCCCGATTCGTGGTTTTCGAAGTTATTTCGATGATTTAAGCGCGAGTGTGAGTCCGTGTTGTGTTTTTAGACTTGTCATGTTTGGTTTGGAGCCCAGAGGGCACGGGTAAGTTTCGAATTGGTTTTCGAATGATTTTCATGAATTTTGAGTGCTGGTTCTGGTTTCTTCGCATTTGCGAAGAATCCTCGCATTTGCGAAGCCTGGGCGGCTGGGCAGTTTTCCGCATTTGCGATGAGTCTGCCACATTTGCGAAAGCTGGTCTTCGCATTTGCGAAGTTTTTGTCGCAAATGCGACCTTAGCATAAATCCTCCAGGTTCGCTATTGCGATAAGTTTTTCGCATTTGCGGGGTTCGCATTTGCAAACTCCTTGTCGCAAATGCGACATCTACAACCTGTTAAGTGCTGAAAATTCCGAGTTTTAGCTTCATTTTTCATATATATTGAACCCTAGCTTCGAGGGAGGCGATTTTGTGAAGGGGTTTTCATACCAAATCATTAGGTAAGTATCTTTAATCAACTTCCAACTATATTTCATGATTTTATACAAGATTTAACATCAAATTCATGAGAAATATATGGACAAATTTGGGGATTTTTTCAAAGATTTGAAAAATGAAAATTTTAGGATTTGAGAGTCGAATAAGACTCGGATTTGAAAACAAAACACATATTTGGACACGTGAGGCTATGGGTAGTGAAGACCTACCCTTGGACCCAGGTTTTGACCGGGCGGACCCGGGGTATGACTTTTGTTGACTTTTTAAAAATTAAATTAAAATCACAACTTCATTAATTGAAATTATTTTCTCTTGCATTGTGTGATGTATTCAAGTCACCATTGGCTAGATTGAGTCGAGCGGAGGCGAATTGGTAGAGGAAAAGGGTAGATTGAGTGTTGAGTTAGCCGAATTGAGGTAAGTGACTTGCCTAACTTTGCTGAGGGAATTTTTCCTCCTATTTGACACTATTTGCTACATGCGGGGGTGATACATATATGAGGTGACGAGCGTATATGTATTTGCCAAGGTTAATCATGCTCGGGGGTAGGTTATGTTATAATTGTGTCTTGTAGAATTTCATAACTTTCTTGCTTTATGCCTCACTTGACTTCTAGATATTAAGAACGTAGTATTAAATGTTAGAATCGAGACTTAGCCTAATATAACTTGATCAAATTTGATGAAATTCTGAGAATACATTGATGTGTCAAATTCGGTCATCTCTATGCATAATCATTAATACGTTGCTACGGCCAATATTTTGAGATGCTAGATTCCATACTTGTGTCATTGATAAATTGTGGTTTTTGTGGAAGTACTTGAATTATATGGCCCTTGAGGGTTCATTGAATCATTGTTGGCTTGAAAAGCAGTGATTGAGAATTTGTTTGGAATATTCATCTGAACACTCTCCTCGATGTTATTTATACTTACTGCCTTGCCATTTTATTGATATTCATATGCTTGGTAAGGAAGAGTGTAAAGCACGAAGGGTGATGCCGTGCCATTTTATATTCATTATCATGTGAGGAAGAGTGTAAAGCACGAAGGGTGATGCCGTGCCATTTTATATTCATTATCATATGAGGAAGAGTGTAAAGCACGAAGGGTGATGCCGTGCCATGTTATTGAGAGTAAAAGCACGAAAGGTGATGCCGTACCATTTCATTTATATTGTTATAATTGTGTTATCGTGAGGTCATTGCACGATGGGTGTTTCCGTGTAGGCGAGGATGAGGGACATGCATTATGTTTGATATCAGTTTTCTGTGTATACGTTTATGTCTTTACCTTGAACTGTTATTGTCATAATTATAGACCTGATGTGACTTGTTGCTATTATTTTGTCATTGATCTCTATTTCAATTGTTGTTGTGTTGCTCATACCTTCTACTTGCTTAACTTGAAAATACCATGCCTATTTCCTGCTGTTATAAATATACTCATGTTGTATCTATTCTGTAGCACTTAGTAAAAGCCTTCCACCATGTTAACCATTCATGCCCTTACTTGTCAACTTGTAAAGATCATGTATTTATGTCTTATTTATTATATTTGTACTTAGGCCTCCAATATGCTAGTTAATTGAAGTTGATATTCCTTGTTTTCCAATTGTTGTTATTACTCACGTGCTTTCTGCTTACTCTTTTACTGTTGCCCACATGTGTATCTTTGTCCATTGTTGTTACGTGCGTATTTCTTACTTTGTAATTCCTGTTATCGATATTTCTGTCATCTGGTTGGTTCTGTTACTCGTACATTTGGGAGGATGAGTTGAACGCACGAAGGGTGTTGCCGTGCTAATTGATTTGTTACAAAAATGATGTATATATATGGTAAGGCAGATAGAAGCACGAAGGGTGTTACCGTGCCATTTGACTTGATATTTTGGATATACTCCTCATGCCAGGAAAGATTGTAAATTTCTATTGCGATTCCTTCTAGTAATTGTTGACTGTCTCGCAGAGTTGTATACGATACTTTTATCTGCTATGTTTTGAATTGCCTACACTGTTAGTCTAATGTACAGGTTATAACAATAAGCATATTTTAACTAAAAGCCTCGTCACTACTTCGACGAGGTTAGTCAAAATACTTACCAGTATATGGTGTCGGTTGTACTGATACTATACTTCTGTACGATTTGTACAGATTTCTAGAGCAGAGTTGCTAGTGATGTCGGTGTTGATTCTGAAGATGTTCGCGTATTCTGGATATAGCTGCCTCTTGTCCTTGGTAGCTTTGGTTTTACTATTCTGTTTATGTATCTTTCAAACAAAACGTGGATTTATTTGTACCATCTTTGTAAATTCCAAGTCTTAAAAGCTCATGAGTCGTACTATCGGGTCTTGTGTAAATTTGTAAATGTTCAGTTATCTATTCTCTATTTTCTTATAATCTCAGTTAAGTTGTATTTTTTGTTAGTTGACTTACCTAGCGGGTTGAGTTAGGTGCTATCACGACTTGTGGTTTTTGGTCGTAACACTATTAAAGTATTCTTATGGGAGAATTAGTTTTAGTAACATACAAAAGTTTATTTTCTTAGTCGTCTAGCAATAATTTTTGGTTGATGTACGCTTTCAAGGTTAACCGAATTTAATAATTAAACATAAAAAAATAATATGACACCTAAATAATGATATGTTCTATGTAGTTCTAGACTATAGAAATACCACTTCAATCTCAAAAAAGATATAAGAATTTTGACATATGAATATGATAGAACAAAGAGATGATTGACACATTTTAATAACATGTAATAAGAAAGTGATACAATCCATAATTTAAAGTAAATATAAATGATTGCACTTTATAGTTCTATTAAATATTACATCTCATGATAGGATCTCAAATATTTCTAGACATCTTTTAAATAAAATTTTACATAAAGTCTTAATAGTGTATATAAAAAATTATATATTTATATATCAGTTCGGTCCGGATTTTTTTTACTAAATACCAAACCAAATCAAACCAAACCTAGTCGGGTGTTTTAATCGGTTTGGTTTGATTTTTTGGTTTGGTGCGATTTTTCGGTTCGGTTTGAACGCCCCTAGGTAAAAGCTTTGTGGGGCCATGACATTTGTGTGATTATAAAAGCTTCTCATTAAGGGTAAAATGGGTAAAATGAAGAGTTTAAAATTGAATTATTGTCAAATTTAGAAATGTGTCATTTATTTTGGAACATACTCCCTCCGTTCACTTTTACTTATCCAGTATTCTAAAAATAGATTTTCACTTTTACTTGTCACTTTAGCATATCAAGAGAAGACAATTTTATTTTCCTATTATACTTAATTACTCATTTCAAATCATTTTCTTGAATCAACTGAAAATATACATCAATTAATATGGGTATCATGGTAAATTATGCAATTTATTTATTATTTCGTAAGGGGTGTGCGAAGCCCATAGTGGACAAGTAAAAGTGCACGGATGGAGTACTAAAAAGGAAAATACCTCTGTCACGATCCTGTATTCCCACCTTCGGGACCGTGATGGCTCCTAACATTTCACTTGCTAGGCAAACCAACATTAGAGGATTCATTAATCCAATTTTAGTCAATTTCAATAACAGAATCAATTAAGACAAGCAGAAGCTAAAATTGAGTGCGGAATAATATAAAGATTATAATGTCTAATACAATCCGGATCTGGAGTCATAACTCACGAGCTCCTAGAATTTCTACAACCAGAGTCTGAAAGAAATACAACTGTTTTGAACGAAAAGAAACAGTACATTAGGGAAAATAGAAGGGGACTTCGAGGTCTGCGGACGCTAGCAGATCTACCTCGAGTCTCTAATGAGCAAATCCAAGTTGCTATGCCTCATGAACAGCTAGGGCCGGTACCAAAGTATGCACAAGAAGTGCAGAGTATAGTATGAGTACAACCGACCCCATGTACTTGTAAGTGTCGAGCCTAACCTCGACGAAGTACTGACGAGGCTATGACAAGACACCCACATAATAAACCTGTGCAGATAACATTATACGTACAAGATAACGACAAATAAAAGCTAAACATGTACTATTGGGAGGGGGAAACATGCTAAAGGGGTACAAGATACGAGAATACAGCGGAAATCATAACTAGAACAGTCAATATGCTTTTAACCAGTAAAAACAAATAAGCACCGTGAAGAAAATTTACACAGCATCACGCTTCGTGCTTTTACTCTCAACCTCACAATGGAACAACGATATTGCACGGCATCACCCTTCGTACTTTTACTCTCACTTTCAGTATAAATCAATAGACATGGCACGGCATCACCCTTCGTACATTAACTCTCATAATATGACACGGCATCACCCTTCATGCATTAACACTCACAATATAGCACGACATCACCCTTCGTGCATTAACACTCTCCCTTACCATAAAACAATGAACAAGTAATAACAGGGAGATAAGATCAACAAGAACAAGCCTTACTTCAATAATGGTTCCACAATACCAATCTCAACTTTAGAAACAATACTCAATTATCACAAAAGCCCATAAACACGGTAAGAACGATCGTTTGACAAGTAACTAGTCTAAGCATGGATAACATAATCAAAGTAAGCAATAATTACGAGGAACAAGTCCCACCCTCATGCTTCAACCCGACAACAAAGCATAAGTACTCGTCACCTCACATATACGTTGTACCCAACATCTAAACATGTAGCAAATAGCCAAACAAGTCCTAATCCCTCAAGTCAAGGTTAATCACGACACTTACCTCGCTCCAAAGATCCGTTCAAAGCTCAACCATAGCTTTGCCTTTCAAACAAGCCTCCGAACCAATAGAATCTAGTAAATTACCAACCAAACGATTCAAATTAAGCTTTAGGAACTACCCACTATTGCAAAGGATTCAATTTAGGTCATTATTGAAAAAGTCAACAAAAGTCAACTCCCGGGCCCGCTTGGTCCAAACCCGAAATTCGAACCAAAACCTGATTACCCATTCACCCCCGAGTCCGGTTATGTAATTTGTTTTGGAATCCGACCTTAATTTGAGGTCTAAATCCCCACTTCACAAAAATTAATTCTGCCCAAACCCCCAATTTTCACCATGAAAACACAAGATTTTAGGTTGAAATCTAGGAAATGCAGTGAAAGATTGAAAGAAAATGGATTAGAATCACTTACCAATGATTTGGGGAAAAGGGGTGCTTGGGAAAATCGCCTCTAAGGTTTTCTTGTTTTACAAATTTGAAGAATGAACAAATATTCCGTTTTTCCCATCTTAAGTTCAGGCGCAGTTGTCGCAAATGCGAAGGTTCCCCCATCTCTGATGACAACGCATTTGCGATGATTCGTTCGCAAATGCGAACTGGGCCTGATCACAAATGCGACCCTTTTGATCGCAAATGCGAAGTAACTCCCCCCCCCCCCCCCAGTCCTCATCGCAAAAGCGAAGACCTGGTCGCAATTGCACAACTGGGTCTCCTCGCAAATGTGAAGGATCTGATCGCAAATGTGAACCTGAAAGGTATGCGCCATATCGCAAATGCGAGGTCTGTGACCTGCACCAGAAACTGAAGAACATCAGCTCAGTTTTCTAAGTCCAAACCACTCCGTAGCCTATCCGAAACTCACCCGAGCCCTCGGGGCTCCAACCAAACATGCACACAAGTCCAAAATATTATACGAACCTGCTCGCGCGATCAAATCGCCAAAATAACACCTAGAACTATGAGTCGGACACCAAAATCAAAATGAAATTTTCAAGAAACATTAGAATTGCTAAAATAACAACCGGACGTGCGAATCACGTCAAACCAACTCCTTTCATACCAAATTTGACAGATAAGTCATAAATGTAGTATTGGACCTATACCGGGTTCCGAAACCAAAATACGGACCCGATATCAATAAAGTCAAACATTAGTCAAACTTTCAAAGTCATTAAGCTTTCAAAGTTTCAAATTTCAACAAAGTCCGATAACTCGGGCTAGGGACTTCCGAATTCGATTTCGGGCATAGGCCCAAGTCCCAAATCACGATACGGACCCACCGAGACCGTCAAAACACGAATCCGGGTCCGTTTGCTCAAAACGTTGACCAAAGTAAACTCAATGGATTTTAAGGCAAAACTTCATATTTTCTCAGTTTTTAACATAAAAGCTTTACGAAAAAACACCCGGACTGCGCACACAAATCGAGGAGGGTTGAGATGAGGCATTTAAGGCTTCAAAGCACAAAATTAGATTGTAATACGTAAGATGATCTATCGGGTCATCACAACCTCGTCTGATTTGAAACTGAGGGAGTAGTATTTATGTTTGACCTTACAATTAAAATAGTTGCATGTCAATAAAGCTTCATGACAACGTTCTTAATTAGTTCGCTACATAGTTTTGTCTATCCAACCTAAGCAGTTATCCAATTTGCGATTTGTTGGTCATACTAAATTTAGATGAATATATTCGTAATATCCAAATTGCAAGTACAGATTTGTTAAAAATAAAAAAATAAAAATAAAAAGAATCACGTGGTTTTATTTACAAGTTAAAAATGTCGATCCAAAATATTAGAGTGAAAAAGTATCATATCAACTTAGGAAAAATGAACTGATATAGTCTAAGTAGTCGTTCATGAGATACATTTCGCTTCTCAATATTCAAATAATATGAAGTTTGACCAATTTTTTAAATACATTTTTAAAAAATATTAAGTTGAATTAATTCGATTTAATTTTAAAAATAAGTCAAATTAACTTTCAATAAGCAAAATGTGTCATATAAATTAATATTGAAGAGTATTTAATCCAACAATTGGAGGCAATGAGTCGGGAGTAGCCTTAGGTGTAATAAACTCTTTTAGATGATGGCATTACACCGTGTGAGATATTATTATTTCAAACACTCTCTTGCATGTATGATCGACCCTTAGGTGGGGTATTCGAAAAAGTTCACCAACTTTTTGGAGTTTAGTCTTGAAGCTAAGTACATACTTACAAACAGGATCTTATGAGTTATGACAATGGATAAAGTATCCCAAAATCTTTAATTACCCCTTCCGTATATAGGCACCCATAAAAGTAATTCAAGTTCTTACCTTGATATAACCAACTCGTCCAGAAATTGAGGGGCCAAAGATTAGAAACTCTTCGTTGAATGTGGCTCATAATCGGTAGTGAGGTATTCTGGTTAAGATTCCCAAACTTTGATGATTTCTACAGTAAAATTAGAAGAAATTTGAAAGGAGAAATCCTGATTTTGGTCAACTTTCATTTGGAATATCCATCTTTCGTCTATTAATTCAAGGTAATCTCAGCCAAGCTAGGTAACTACTCTAGGCCAAAAACCATATGAAAGCTATCCAAAGAGGTGCATAGAAAAATCTTTTCGCCACAATTGAATAGGTGAGACATATAAGTCAATTCGAAATATAATTATATACGTATGGTCAGCGAATAACAGTAAAATGACAGTTAAAGCAATTTCAATAAAGTTGTTAAATTTTACGTGCTATAGTCGCGAAATCACATTTTAACACATTATAATAATTGAACTTTACGTACTATAAGACTAAACAAACACTCCCTCACTCCTGAATTTCATTGATTTGAATTTAACCAAAAATATAGCTTCCTGTCTTGCAAAATTACCCTCCCTTCACTTTATGAAGCAAAGCAACAGACACATCTAAGTCCCCAAGCAAGTCAAGAGCTAGCTTTTGGCTCCGAAATGCTGGAGGCCTCGAAAATTGGTATTATTACTATATAGAAAAAGAAAATAGTATAGTTATTTTTATCATTAATAAACTTTGCAATTTATTTTCATATTACTATTTAACTAATCTAACTTCTTTCAGTCTCTCCGTAATTAGTAACAACCTATTTTTTCTCTTCTGCTAGTCTTGTCTACCGTTCACCTATTTTATTTTTCCCAATTCATTTAATCTTTTGAGTATATCTAATAATTCAACGTCCTCTTGTTTATCCCTTCTTTTTTTCATGAACCAATTTTCTGAGATAATTAAGACCTCTTATTAAAATTTTATTTTGAGATAATCATCAATGCTATTGATGCGCTCTTGATTATACCAACTAATTAAACAACACGAGATATATTAGAGATAATAATCTATTTACATCGAATATTATATTAGATTATATTAATTTATCAATGATTAAATAATTTAATAAATAAAAAATTTAATATAATTAAATTAATATATATATTATTTCTGGGTTTTGGCAGAGGACGGAGAGACAGAGATACGCATGCAGAAGGAATGCCTGAAAACTAATAAAATGATTAACCCAATGTTCGACACTACCTAAAAAACATATGGGTATGACGCAGTGAACGCAGAAATTGCCAAGTTGCAAAATCCTTAACACGTAATGTACGTCATGCACATGAATTGACGTTTTTCAGAATCCGGGACCAAAATATGATTTATTTTGACTTAAGTTATCGAAATAAATAAAAGACGCTATACTTTAACGGTCGTTTAATCAGAACGGTCTCCTACCCCCCCCCCTCCCTCCCAAATTAAAAAAACCATCTGCACCCACCCCTCCTCCCCCCTCCATTTTTAAATACTAAAAGCTTGAGTGGACCCCACTCGTCCCACATAAAGTATAAATTCTCGGTCCCACGTGCTAGTTAAGGTGTAATTTCGGACGTTGTTGGTTGTTTCGGCTCAAAATCACAAATTCTTCGACTTTCCTAAAATCTTAAATTGAGGTATTCTGATTTAGTTTTGATAAAAGTAGTATAAAAAATACATATTAGTTATTTTTTATGTGCTCTATGGTATTTTGTGATTCTTTTGCGATTTAACTAATTTGCTATTTTTTATCCGGACTATAGTATTAGTGTGCTAAAATAATTTATAAAATACAAAAATTGTTATTAGTTGTTAAAAAAATATTAATTAGTTGTACTTTTTACTGTGGTTTATGTAATTTCGTGATTATTTTGTGATTAAATTGACTTGTTGTTTTTATCCGTTTTAGATTATTAATTTGCTAAAAGACTAGTAAACTAGATAAATTGTTACTTTAGTACCCTGTAGTGGTATCTTGTGGCCTAATGTAGTATTCGTATTTGTAATGTAGTGACCTTTTAGCGTAGTAAAACGTAGTGCCCTTTAGCGTAGTATCCTTGTAGTTATAGAAATGAATCATTTAAGTATCTCTTATTCCCAAAAAAAACGTCAAAAAACTGATATTCAAACACAAATTATCTTTAATTATAGTCAACAGACGTAAGAACATAAGAATTCAAGATACATTGGTGCTACTGGGCTTCAAATATTGTGCCCGATAAAAAAATATAATTATTTAATAATTAAATCTTGTTTAGTTATGAAAATTAATTATTTAATTTTAGTATAGTAAAAAATAAGTCAATAATAAAAAAACAAACATATACAATAATAAACTAACATATTAAATAATAAAACTAGCATATACAATAATAAACTAACATATTATATAATAAAACTAACATATTAAATAATAAAACTAAGATATACACTAATAAACTAATATATTAAATAATAAAACTAACATATACAATAATAAACTAACATATAAAATAATAGACCTGTTGAGTCAATAATCGAAAAAAATTTCTCGTCATGAACATAAGAATTCAGGATACATTGGTGCTACTGGGCCTCAAATATTGTGTCTGGAACCAAAATGTGAATATTCAATAATTAAAACATGTGTAGTAAAAAATGGGTGAATAACTAACAAACATATGAAATAATAAAACCAACATATTAAAGTAACGTATAAAAAATAAAAGTATAATATTGAAAATGTATCAACCTAATTAACAATATAGTGAAAATATCGAACAAAATTTAATATTCAAGATATTGCAATATATTTAAGTAGTGGAAAAGAAAAATAATGTAACTAATTTTGTTTAATTTACAGTAGTCGTCATGGAGGTTCCGCCTTTGCATCCGGGACCTCAGTCCCTAGAGCTACTCAGGTACAGGTCGAGCATAGGTCTTCCTACATATGGTAGGGGGAGTTATTGGCCCAGGCTTTACGTTCTAGGAGGATATACGATGTCTGGGACTTTCTTAAGGAACGCCAGCTCCATCCTCGTGTAGTCAGACTCCTGCAGGATACGGGCTTTTATAGGATCATTGAGATCGGCCGGCTGCAGCTGGATTGGTCATTGCTCACGGCTTTGATAGAGCGGTGGTGAGAAGAGATGCACACATTCCATTTGCCCATTGGCGAGGCCACTATCACGCTGCAGGACGTGGAGGTCCTTTATGGGCTGTCAGTTGGACTTGCTGTTGCTTTGCCGCGAGCCATGAGAGATTATACGGGAGCTCAGTACCTGGAGACTTTGCAGACCGATTTCCGGCCAGAGGATGAGGATGTATTGGTTGGGGCTAGTCTTATTTCGTTGACGCCCATCCGGCAGTATTTGGAGGTTATCCATGATGACATTGATCATGATACACTGGAGCTTCATATTAGGTGGTATACGAGGTTGCTGCTGCTGCTTATGTTTGGAGGCGTATTGTTCCCGAACACTTCGGGAAACCTAGTCAGCTTGAGATTTCTTCATCATCTTGAGTTGCTAGATGATTTACCTCAGTACAGCTGGGGTGCTGCTGTTCTTGGTTACTTGTACCGGCAGATATGGCGGGCATGCATGGGCACCCAACTAGACGTTGCAGGATTTATGCTGCAGGTGAAAACATAGACAAATACTCACTTCATTATCACATACATCACATAAATATACCTTAAATTTTACGTCCAAATTGTATATTAGGTTTGGGCCTGGGAGCGTTTCCTGCAGTTGCAGCCACCTCTACCACCCATAGCTCAGGATGCACCACCTCCATCGTTTCTCCCTCTCGCTAGGAGGTGGGTTGAGAGGCGGGGATACGCACGCGAGTACGAGGCTCGATATAATCTCCAGTATTGCAAAGATTTGTTAGATTTGCTGGAGGACACGCAGGTAATTCTATGCTTAAGTTTATTTGGCCTGGATTTATATGTGTTGCGTATACTTACGGTTCCTGTTTTTACGTGATAGTTCATTTGGACGCCCTACAGCGACGCGCTTATAGCTAGTTTGCTCGATTATTGCTCGACCAGGCGACTTATGTGGAGCTCTTCCGTCCGTTGGTATGTCTCGATATTGTCGAGCATCATGCCAGCGAGCAATTCCTTCGCCAGTTTGGTCGACCGCAGCATGTACCTCCACCGCCCGTTTAGGTTAGGACTCATTACCAACAGGATGATCGTTCGAAGGTTGACCAGGCATATAAGACATGGCTAGAGGCGCAGATCGAGAGTTGGGACCAGGGGCATGACCTGATTCCACCACCCCCTCTAGCCCATCTTATGGATGATGAGGATGCGTATATCGGCTGGTACCACAGTAGGACCCGACTTATCGTCTGGAATCCCGTTCATCTCGCTGGCAGTCGGTTCCTTCCATACGTCGGGAAGCATGAGGCACTGGTATGTTATTTGGTAACATTACCGTTTAATGAATACTTAGTTATAACGTTAACATTACCGTTTCGCAATTAATATTTTACATGTTTATTGGACTGCATATGTTCCACCGGTTGGAACTGCAGATGCAGCAGCATGCCGACAAGGGAGCGGCCGCTTTGCATGACTATGGCCGGCAGGTTACAAATTTGGTTTCCCGGACATAGCAGCGAGCCCGGGATAGTGAGCGCTTAGCACACGAGGCTGATTATATGGCGCCAAAGCAGTACCATCGGGGGCCAGTAGTGCAGCCTGAGCGTGGTCGACGTGGCAGGGGTGTGCCACGAGGTGAGGGTGTGCCACGAGGTAGGGCTGTCCCACGAGGTCGTGGTGGTCGGCGAGGAGGTGGGGGTCGGCGAGGAGGTGGTCCCCAACAAGGGGGCGTTGAGGCACCTGTTGAGGATGTTGGAGTTGATCAGCCGGGTGACCACCCTGATCCTAGCGATATCCCGTCATTTAGCCTGGGGCTTACTCCAGGGACTTCGCAGGTGACCCCGTCAGCTCCATTGTTGATCACGGCACCGTCTTTTACCTCACAGGACTGGGGTGCGTATTTTCCTGACCTTCCAGAGGCATCGACAGTTGCTGATGCTCGTCCGGTACGAGATGTGGATAGTGGGCGCCGACTTAGTTATGGCTCACCACCGAGGGATGTGGAGGATCTTCCACATAATTTGGTTAGTTTGTATAACTATTACTTAATTTTTGTGTTTATCTCATTGATTAATCATAAGTATCTAAAGCATTTTTTTTGAAGCCATCATCCTCTCCCGTCACAGAGGCCACTAGGTGCGACACTCACATACCTGAGACGAATGAGTATATTCAGGAGCCCGCTGCGACCGTGGTAAGACATTTTAATTATTTTTATGCAATCAACCCTTACTTTACTATTATATATTTCATATACTAATATATGTCATTATTTTGTAGGTTACTGCTGCACTGACGGCCCCTTCTACCGAGCCTGCCAGCCTTACTGACGATCATGCTGTAGATCATCCTCCGATAAAGAGGCGTCGTGATGAGGGATGATCCTGATAGTGTTTCCGGGTGGAGTGGGATGCTCCTGAGGCCAGCGGCTGCTTTAAAGCATAAAGGATGTGGGACACATTGATTTTTTTTATTTTATGTACATATGACAATCAGTAAATAATGAAAACTATTTTTATTGTTTACATTATATATGCATTATGCTCTTATTTCTCCGGTTCTTCATTATTTTAATACTACAACACAAACACAAACATAGCAACTTAACATAATTTAAATTCAATACAACCAATAAAAATACAAGACACTGAAAATATAAAGATAAAATACTACAATCAACATATACATGTCATTGGTTAGTCACTACCGCCTAGCATTCTGTGCTCCAACCACTTAAATTTCTCTTCCAGCTTATTTTTTGTTTTCTTTAGCCTCTTTTAGTTTCTCTTGCAGTTTCGTAATTTCTCGTTTCGTTTCAGACTCACGGCGTCGGTATTCACAGTTCATATTGTAAATATACTGCAAAGATTTTTTGTAGCATTCCTGCACAACGGGTTCATCATACCATTCCTCAAAATCGCAATAATTTCCGTCATTGCCTCCCACCCTGTTTACACACATCCAGTATCTACGCCCAATATGATCATCGGACCAACATAAATCTATCATACAGCGTTTGCCACAATAGCACATTGGTTGGTCAATGCGTCCAGACATTATGACAAAATGCAAAACTACTTAACAAAGAAAAATTACATAACACTTGAATATGTTTATGAATGGATTTTTACAAAATCCTTCACCTCTTTAAATAAGGCAAAAACCAGCCCGGGGGTGCAATTATTAGAGGTATAGCATTTTTAAAAAAATGCTATACCCAGTTGAACTATTGTTATGTCAGTTAACCACAGAAGAATTATTTGTGGCCCACTTAATATGCATAGTGTTTCAGTAAAAAAATTATATATATAGCGTCTTTTTAAAAGACGCTATACTTAACTGGACAAACGGTCGTTAAAGTATAACGTCTTTCAAAAATACGCTATATATATTTGTAACTCTTTTTTTTCCACACATTTCGATCACTTGAGTCAAAAAGAACCACATTTTGGTTTCGGAACCCAATATATTTCCAACATCTTTTTAGTTTGATCTCTTGATAATTCGAACTCACAATCTTATACTCTCTCCGTCTCATAGTAGCAGTTCGTGGTTACTAAAATAATTGTCTTAAATTATTTATCATTTTAGAAGTTCAAGACAAAATTAATTTTTCTTTTCCTTTTTTGCCCTTGATAATAATTATTCATTAAGATGGAGATAATACATAAATAAAATAAAAATTCAATGAAGAGAAATTTTATCTTAAGACATAAATAAGGGTATAATAGTCTAATATCTTTCATAATTAATGTTTCTTAACAGATAATATGAGACAAAGGGAGTACTAGTTAGACACTACTAAAAATTGCTTAAATTCGTCCAAGAAAACCGACCGAAATCGATCGAAAATTGTAAAGAAGCGACCGATTTCCGACCGCTTTTAATTAGTCGGAAAAATAATGGTCGCTAACATGTTGTGACCGAAATTAGTCAAAAATTTCCGGTCGGTATTAATAAAAAAAAATTATTTAATTTTCAAATACCAACCGAAATCGGTCAGAATTTTAAATAAATAATAATTTTATTTAAATATGTAATTATTTGTAAATAGTAATAAATTGTTAATTTATTTAAATAAATAAATTTAAACTCATAATTTCCAACCGAATTCGGTCGGAAATTTCAAAAATCTGGAGATTTCATTCGAAATTTCCGACGGAATTCGGTCGAAAACTTTATATGTACATCTTATATAGCTTATATACTATATACTTAGTAAAATTTTATATGTACATCTTATATACTTATATAGTCCTCACAGCCACTCAGTCCTCACAGCCACTTAGCACTCGCGACACTCGCACTCAGTAGGTACATGCGCTCACTAGGGGTGTGCAGACTCCGGAGGGGCAAGCCAATCATGGCATAAATCAATCAAGCCCTTGGCCTCGCTCAGTCATAAATCAATAAAACATGCTGCGGCGTGCAGCCCGATCCCACAAAAATCCTCACAATCAGGCTTTCGGTCTCTCTCGGTCATAAATCAATAAAATATGCTACGGCGTGCAGCCCGATCCCATAAATATCCTCACAATCAGGCCCTCGGCGTCACTTAGTCATCAATCTCTCCAGTTTCTCGGGCTCTCAATGTCATGAAACTAGCCCGACAACAATGACGTGATGTATCAATAAATAACAACTAAGATTGAGATATGATATGAATGCATCAAAATGACTGAGTACGAAATATCAATGAAATCAGTGAGGTGACAGCAAGAAACGGCTACTTTGGGTCCCAACAATATCAACATAAAGCCTAAATATGGTATCTAGCATGATTGACAGCTCAATTAATTAATCACAGGGTGAAAACACAGATATTAACGAAGTAGGGCCACTATATAGTGCCATGAAGGCAACGAAGCCACCATTCACAGGGTACACCCCCACACGCCTGTCACCTAGCATGTGCGTCACCTCAACAACAAACACATAGCACGTAATACGTGGTTTCATACCCTCAGCACTAAGTTTAGAAGAGTTACTTATCTTAAACAAGGCAATCCCGACACCCAGGAAGCCAAGCGATGCTCCAAGAATGCCATCACGCGTGTAGCGACCTACGACCAGCTCAAAACTAGCGAAAAGCAACTCAAATACATCAGATAAAGCCCAAAGAAGCAATTACAAATGATAAAGATCGAATTATACATCAAATCCCAAATCCAGCCAAAAAAATCACACCTGGGGCCACGCCTCGAAACTCGACAAAACTCACAAAATCCGACAACCCATTCAATTACGAGTCAACCATACTAGTTTCACTCAAATGCGGCCCCAAATTGGTGTTCAAAACTCAAAAATTCATATTATGAAACTTTAAGCCAAAACTCCCAATTTCCTCTTTAAAATTCATTAACCAATTGCCAAAAATGAAGATAGATTCATGAAATACAATCAAAGCTGAGTGGAGAACACTTACCCCAATCATTGTGATGAAAATTGCTCCAAAAATCGCCTTAATCCGAGTCTCACATCTCAAAATATGAAGAAATAACCAAAACCTCGATTTTATAGCTTCTGCCAGAAATTCCGCATTTGCGGTCATGTAGCGTCTGCGACCACCGCATCTGCGGTCACCACTTCGCTTTTGCGACCTACACTCACCAGGCGACCCCTCGCACCTGAGGAACCATTTCCGCTCTTGTGCACACGCAGGTGCGAAGCCCAAACACACATCTGCGCAAAACCTCACTTCTGCGATCAACTGTCCGTATCTGTGAACCCGCATCTGCGCCCATACTTCCGCATATGCGAAAACACCAGAACCAGCAATGATACACCTTAGCCAAGATTTCCAAAATGCTCCGGAATCAATCTGAAACTCACCCGAGCCCCTTGGGACCGCATCCAAACATACCAACAAGTCTGATAACATCACACGGACCTACTTGAGGCCTCAAAAACACATAACGACATCGAAACGACGGATCACACCTCAATTCGAAATCAATGAACTTAAAGCTTCAAACCTCCACAACCGATGCTGAAACCTATCAAATCACGTCCGATTCACCTCAAATTTAGCACACAAGTCACATTTGACATTACGGACCTGCTCCAACTTCCGGAATCGAAATCCGACCCCGATATTAAAAGTTCACTCCCCATCAAACTTTCCAAAAATTCCAACTCTCGCCATTTCAAGCCAAATTCTACCACGGACCTCCAAATCACAATCCGGACGCGCTCCTAAGTCAAAAATCACCCAACGGAACCATCAGAAATCCAATCTGAGGTCAAATACTAAAAGTCAAACTTGGTCAAACCCTTCAAACTTAAAGCTTCCAGTTGAGAATTATTCTTCCAAATCAATTCCAAATAACCTGAAAACCAAAATCGACAATTCACATAAGTCATAATACTTCATACGGAGCTACTCATGCCCTCAAACAACCGAGCGAAGTGTAAATGCTCAAAATGATCGGTCGGGTCGTTACAATTTGCCTGAACACAAAAAAAAGTGCTTAGCCGCGTAGACTCTCCGTCTTTATAGCAGACGTCATTAAACTCTCATTGGCACAACCTCCTCTAACTTGCTGTAACACCAATGATTGTCCAACGATACCACCACATCTAAGAACTTATTAGATATGTCATCCATATAGGCAAATGGTTTGTTGGGCTCGTAAGATGATCCAAAATTGCAAAGTTATTTTGCTATATTACCATTGTCGAAAATAATGACAATCTTTGACTTCCTTATTATCCAGGAAGCGCTAGCCAATAAATTAGTACTATAACATTTTAGCATGTTTATAGAACAATATGTCTATCAAATATTATTAATAATATTTTTATCTGAAATATTCTCAAAGCAAAGATTCTATGAATTTAATTCGGAATACAAAAAGTACCAAATACATTATGTAGTTATCAAATTAAAATTAATAAAAAAGAATATGAAAATGAAAATGATTGAAAGAGTTTCAAATGGATATTAGATGAATTTTTTGTTGGGACTACAAAATGTTTCACAAGTTTTAAAACGTACTTTATATGTTACATTGTATTTTATATTTTCATATAAAATATAGTAGAGAATTAAAGACTCAATTTATTAGGAGAGATTTTTATCTTTTGGTACAAAAATGTCATAAGAGTGATATTTAAATGAAGGGCAAAAATGTCACTTAATTTTTAATGATATTTTCATCTTTTAACTTTACACGTATATATATATATATACTAGTTTCTCGGCACGTGCGTTGCACGTGTGTATCGAGTTCTGTAACGACCCGACCGGTCGTTTTGCATTTTTGAACCCCGTTCCCTTAAATAAGACTTCCCGCACTTGCTTATGCTAATTTATGACTTGCGGGGATGGGTGGTTCGGAAGTTAGAAGAGTTTTGAGCAAGAATAAGTCTAGTTGCTTCTTTAAGTTTCTTTAAAAAAAGCCAAGTTTGACTTCGGTCAACATTTTGAGAAAACGGACCCAGAACCGTGATTTGGCAATTTCTGAGGGTCCGTGGGAAAATATGGGACCTGGGCGTATGCCTAGAATCGAATTCCGAGGTCCCTAGTCCGAGTAATGAATTTTTATGTGAAATTGTTATATTAAAGTTTCAAAGGTTTAAATAAACTAAGAAATCATTGTTTTCCTAGGTATCGTGTTCGGATCTCGATTCCGAAACTTGGTACAAGTCCGAAATATCAGTTAAGACTTACCCGTAAAATTTGGTGTCAATCCGAGTAGTTTAAGGGCATTTTGACCCGTTGGAGGAGAATTAAGAACTTGAAGTTCAATGATTTGATTCATTTGGTTTTGGGGTTGATTCCCCGATTTAGCATTGTTTTGAGTGTTTCGAGGGTTCGAGTAGGTCCGCCTCGTGATTTCAGACTTGTCGGTATGTTCGGGCGGGGCACGGGAGCCTCGAGCGTCAAACGAGCGGGGCTCGAGTGAGTTAGAATTTGGAAAATGACTGAAGCTTGCTGCTTCTGTCATAACCGCATCTGCGGTTATTGGACCGCAGAAGCGGGACCGCAGATGCGGTCAATAGTTCGCAGAAACGGAGAAGGGGCAGGCCAGGGGAAACCGCAAAAGCGGCCCAGGGACCGCAGAAGCGGTTCCACCCATGCGGCCCCCAGACCGCAGAAGCGGTCGAGCCCCAAATCCCAAAAGCCGCAGAAGCGGCCAAATTCCGCAGAAGCGGATCTCGCAGAAGCGGAAATACTTCCGCAGATGCGAAAATAACTGGGGGCAGAAGGGTTCATTAATACGAACCCAAACTCATTTCTTCCACATTACTCTCAACACTTAGGCGATTTTGGTGATTCCAAAAAGGAGGTTTCAACATAACATTGCAAGGTAAGTAATCCCCACTCATTTTTAGTTCCAATACATAAACATTAGGTAGATTTAACACTAAAAATTAGGTAAAATCAAGGGATTTGAGCTAGACCTAGGGTTTAATGAAAACTAAGGTTTTATCACATAATTTGCCATGTAGTGAACTAGAAATCATATATTTGTGATCCTTAGGTGATAGGGAACAACTTCCTTCGAAAAATCTCGGAGTCCGGGCACGTGGGCCCGGGGTCGGAATTTAGGAAACTTGTGTAAATGGTTAGGAAATTGTTTAAATAGCTAGAATTAAACCTTGTAAGCCTTTATTTACTAGTTCTTACTTCGTTTGATTAGTTTGGGATTGTCCGGCTTCGAATTAAGGACTTGGGCTCGTTCTTGGACATTGGAAGTGCACTTTGGAGCGAGGTGAGTCTCCTTTTTAACCTCGTAAGAGGGAATTGTCCCCTTAGGATTAATGTTTGAGTGTTTGTTGCTAAATGCGGGGACTACGCACGCGTTAGGTGACGAGAGCCCGTGCGTAGCTANGCACCTCCAGTCTTCGGGGGCGAGCGTCATGAGGATGCCCAGGATTTCAGTTGACGAGGTGCGGGGATAGACTGCACAACATGAGGATCTTGGAGTCACATGGAGTCGACTTCACTACTTTTCAGCTGGAGGGCAGGGCCCGTAGATGGTAGCAGTCTTATTTACTTAGCAGGCCAGCAGGTGCTCCTCCCCTCACTTGGGGTCAGTTCACTTAGTTGTTCCTTGATCGGTACATTCCACCCTCTGAGAGGGAAGAGTTGCATCATCAGTTTGAGTATCCGGAGCAGGGTCATATGTCAGTGACCGACTATGAGGCGAGGTTCTCTGAGTTGTCTCGCCATGCACTCATGATACTCCCCACAGAGGCAGAGAGAGTACGAAGGTTTGTTGCGGGTTACATCCCACTATCCGGTCGGGTATGGCTCGTGAGGTAGAGATGGACACTGGATATCAGCTAGTACTTGAGATTGCCCGCAGGATTGAGGGTTACCGTTTGAGGGGTAGAGAGCAGATGCAGCAGGATAAGAGGGCCAGATTCTCAGGAGAGTTCAGAGGCGCCCCAGCAAGGGGCAGAGGTCACTTTGGGAGGGGTCAGCCCAGTAGGCCCCCAATTTCAGCACCACCACCGGCTCGAGGTGCTCCAGCGTGCTCCTATTTCAGCGCCATGCCAGAGAGTTCTTATCGCCCGCCAGCTATTCAGGGTTCATCCAGTGGGTATTCAGGTCTTCCGGAGTCTTCCGGTCCTTATTTCAATGCTATGCCGGAGAGTTCTTACCGCCCGCCAGCTACTCAAGCTTCTTCTAGTGGGCCTTCTGGCATTCAGGGTCAGCCATCCGGACAGCAGGCTGCCGCACCATGTTGTTTTGAGTGCGGGGACACAGGCCACATGAGGAGATACTGCCCCAGGCTTAGGAGCAATGCAGTACAGCAGGGGCAGCAGCCCATGACTCCAGCGCCAGCGGTCCAGCCGCCTAGAGGTGGAGAGCAGACTGGTAGAGGTCGTTCCAAGGGTAGAGGCCAGACAGGGAGAGGTCAGCCAGCTGCCACTCAGTCAGTTGGAGGCCAGACAGCCGGTGCTCCAGCTAGATTCTATGCTCTCCCAGCCAGGCCAGATGCATTGGCCTCAGATGTCGTCATCACAGGTATTATCTCCGTCAGCGGTAGAGATGCATCGGTATTATTTGATCCAGGGTCCACTTATTCTTATGTATCATCTCTGTTTGCTCGTTTCCTGGCTATTTCACCTGAGCCCTTGGGTGCTCCTGTTCATGTGTCCACTCCTGTGGGTGATTCTGTGGATGTGAACCGGGTCTACCGGTCTTGTGTGGTTACTTTCTGTGGTCTTGAGACTAGAGCAGATCTCCTGTTGCTCGATATGATCGATTTTGAGGTTATTCTGGGCATGGATTGGTTATCTCCATATCACGTCGTTCTAGATTGCCATGCCAAGACTGTTTCTCTAGCGATGCCAGGGTTGCCGAGATTGGAGTGGAGGGGTTCCACTGTGGATACACCTAGCAGGGTCATTTCCTTCCTTGAAGGCCCAACGCATGGTCGAGAAGGGGTGTTTGGCCTACTTAGCTTATGTTCGAGACACCATCGCAGAGTCTCCGACGATTGATTCAGTGCCAGTAGTCCGAGAGTTCGTCGATGTTTTTCCTTCTGATCTTCCTGGCATGCCTCCGAACCGTGATATTGATTTTTGTATTGACTTGGCTCCAGGCACTCAGCCTATATCTATCCCGCCGTACCGTATGGCTCCTAAGGAGCTGAAGGAGCTGAAGGAGCAGTTAGAGGAGTTGTTAGCTAAAGGGTTTGTTAGGCCAAGTGTATCGCCTTGGGGTGCACCAGTGCTATTTGTGAAGAAGAAGGATGGGCCTATGCGGATATGCATTGATTACCGCCAGTTGAAAAAATTCACCATCAAAAACAAGTATCCATTACCCCGTATTGATGATTTGTTTGACCAGCTGCAGGGTGCTTGGGTGTTCTCTAAGATCGACCTGAGGTCAGGGTATCATCAGTTGAAGATTCGGGATTCAGATGTTCTGAAGACCGCATTCAGGACTAGATATGGCCACTATGAGTTTCTGGTGATGTCCTTTGGCTTGACTAATGCTCCAGCGACATTTATGGATCTGATGAACAGGGTGTTCAGGCCTTATATTGATTCTTTTGTCATCGTCTTCATTGACGACATCCTGATATACTCACGTAGCCTGGGGGAGCACGAGCAGCATTTGAGAGTAGTGCTTCAGACCTTGCGAGAGCAGCAACTTTATGCTAAGTTCTCTAAGTGTGAGTTTTGGCTGGAGTCAGTAGCATTCTTGGGGCATGTAGTGTCAGGGGAGGGTATTAAGGTGGATCCCAAGAAGATTGAGGCAGTTCAGAGTTGGCCACGTCCTACTTCAGTGACCGAGATCAGGAGTTTCTTGGGGTTAGCAGGTTATTACCGGCGATTTGTGCAGGGCTTTTCATCTATTGCATCACCTCTGACCAGATTGACCCAAAAGGGTGCCCCGTTCTGTTGGTCCGATGATTGTGAGGAGAGCTTCCAGAAGCTCAAGACGGCTTTGACTACGGCACCAGTTCTTGTATTGCCTTCCGGTTCAGGGATGTATACAGTGTATTGTGACGCTTCTCGCGTTGGCTTGGGATGTGTATTGATGCAGGAGGGGCAAGTTATTGCATATGCTTCACGTCAGCTGAAGGTTCATGAGAAGAATTACCCTGTGCACGATCTAGAGTTGGCGGNGTATTTGTAATGTAGTGACCTTTTAGCGTAGTAAAACGTAGTGCCCTTTAGCGTAATATCCTTGTAGTTATAGAAATGAATCATTTAAATATCTCTTATTCCCAAAAAAAACGTCAAAAAACTGATATTCAAACACAAATTATCTTTAATTATAGTCAACAGACGTAAGAACATAAGAATTCAAGATACATTGGTGCTACTGGGCTTCAAATATTGTGCCCGATAAAAAAATGTAATTATTTAATAATTAAATCTTGTTTAGTTATAAAAATTAATTATTTAATTTTAGTATAGTAAAAAATAAGTCAATATTAAACAAACAAACATATACAATAAAAATTTAACATATTAAATAATAAAACTAACATATAAAATAATAAAACTAACATATTAAACAATAAAACTAACATATTAATAATAAAACTAACATATACAATAATAAACTAACATATACAATAATAAATTAACATATACAATAATAAACTAACATATTAAATAATAAAACTAACATATTAAATAGTAAAACTAAGATATACACTAATAAACTAGCATATACAATAATAAACTAACATATAAAATAACAAACCTGTTGAGTCAATAATCGGAAAAAATTTCTTGTCATGAACATAAGAATTCAGGATACATGGTGCTACTAGGCCTTAAATATTCTGTTCGGAACAAAAATGTAAATATTTAATAATTAAATTATGTGTAGTAAAAAATAGGTGAATAACTAACAAACATATAAAATAATAAAACTAACATATAAAATAATAAAACTAACATATTAAAGTAACGTATAGAAAATAAAAGTACAATATTGAAAATGTATCAACCTAATTAACAATATGGTAAAAATATCGAATAAAATTTAATATTTAAGGTATTGCAATATATTTAAGCAGTGGAAAAGAAAAATGATATAATTAATTTTGTTCAATTTACAGTAGTCGCCATGGAAGTTCCGCCTTTGCATCCGGGACCGCAGTCCCTAGAGCTACTACAGCTACAGGCCGAGCATAGGTCTTCCTACATATGTTAAAGAACGCCAGCTCCATTCCCGTATAGTCAGACTCCTGCAGGATACAGGCTTTTATAGGATCATTGAGATCGGCCGGCTGCAGCTGGATTGGTAATTGCTCACGGCTTTGATAGAGCGGTGGCGACCAGAGACGCACACTTTCCATTTGTCCGTTGGCGATGCCACTATCACGCTGCAGGACGTGGAGGTTCTTTATGGGCTGCCAGTTGATGGACTTGCTGTTGCTTTGCCGGGAGCCATGTGAGATTATACGGGAGCTCAGTACCTAGAGACTTTGCAGCGGCTCACCGATTTCCGGCCAGAGGATGAGGGTGTATTGGTTGGGGCTAGTCGTAATTCGTTGACGCCCATCCGGCAGTATTTGGAGGCCAACCATGATGACATTGATCATGATACACCGGAGCTTCATATTAGGTGGTACACGAGGTAGCTGTTGCTGCTTATGTTTGGAGGCGTATTGTTCCCGAACGCTTCGGAAAACCTAGTTAGCTTGAGATTTCTTCATCATCTTGAGCTGCTAGATGATTTACGTCAGTACAGCTGGGGTGCTACTGTTCTTGGCTACTTGTACCGGCAGATGTGCCAAGTATGCATGGGCACCCAGCGAAACGTTGCAGGATTTATGCCGTTGCTGCAGGTGAAAACATAGACAAATACTCTCTTCATTATCACGTACATCATATAAATATACCTTAAATTTTACGTCCAAATTGTATATTAGGTTTGGGCCTGGGAGCGGTTCCTATAGTTACAGCCACCTCTACCACCCATATCTCAAGAACTCCCTTTGGCTAGGAGGCGGGCTGAGAGGCGGGGATACGCACACGAGTACGAGGCTCGACATAATCTCCCGTATTGCAGAGATTTGTTAGATTTGCTGGAGGATGCGCAGGTAATTCTATACTTAAGTTCACTTGGCCTGGATTTATATATGTTGCGTATACTCACGATTCCTGTTTTTACGTGATAGTTCATTTGGACGCTCTACAGCGATGCGCTTATAGCTAGTTTGCCCGATTATTGCTCGACCGGGCGACTTATGTGGAGCTCTTCCGTCCCGTTGGTATGTCTCGATATTGTTGAGTATATGCCACCGAACGAGTCCTTCGCCAGTTTGGTCGACCGCAGCATGTACCTCCATCGCCTGCTTGGGTTAGGATTCATTACCAGCGGGATGATCGCTCCATGCGCCTCCTGAATTTGCACTTCTGGTGATCAGTTGCAGCCATTCACATTAAATCATGCAAGTCCTTGTTGGGATATTTCTTCTTGAAATTGGCCTTCTGGTGCCTCACACAGTAACGGTGGTATGTATACGGTTTCTGCCATTCAAGCAAATGCTCTACAGATAATATACCCTCATGCCGATCAGATATTAGACAAATACCTGAACGTTGTTTGATAACGTGCTTCTTCAAGTGGTTCAAAATAACGTCCACATCTCTTGGCTTTCATTGGCACAGATGGCAAAAGCTAGGGGAAATATTTGTCCATTGGCATCTACTGCAACGACGATCAACAGGTTAATATCATACTTTCCATAGACATGAATACCATCTATGCATATTACCGGACGGCAATGCACAAAACCATCAATTGCTGGTTTAAATGCCCAGATCACGTATCTGAATATATATATTCTGGTATTCCTGCACTCCGCTCAAGCTTCTATTCAACAACAGTCCCGAGGTTAAAGTGTTGCAATGCGGCCATGTACTTGGGTAGAGATGCAAATGACTTATCCCAGTCACCATAAACAATTTCAAATGCGCGTTTGCGCCCGAGATATGCCTTTCTTTTGGTAATAGTACACCCATATTCCTGGTGGACGGATGTAATACACTCTTTGATCTTGTACCTTATGGACGCTTCAATGTGTGGAATCAAGAGAAGGAAAATCAAGTCAACATCCAAGTTGAAGTGATTCCCACTGAATGTGTCCATTTCACAATTGTGGGTGCTAATGTATTTACCCACTTTCCACATATTTGTTTTCTTTTTTATCGCACGCAACATCTAGTTACAACTCGTAAACCATCCACGGCAAACAACCTTGTATATATCCGGAGATGACTCCCATACAATCATCTTACGACACTCTTTTACGTTGTACATTTTCACCGCCCTGCTTAGGCGCGCCTTATCAGAAAAAAGCATGCCCTTTGACAGCACCGTTGGTCTAGATTCATCCCACATTGCTGTCCGAGTTTCGTCAGTATCCCTTGTGAGGGCATCTACATCCGACGTACTTGGCAAATGATCAAGGTAGGGAATATGCCTTGAATGAAACGGCACGTGGGACTCGTACACTCTTGGTCTAACGGGAGGTGGAGCATGCTCCCTCGTCAAATCAGGTTCGGCATTCTCTTCCTCCCCATCATCACCCTCGTCACGAAGGGTGTGTCATCTCCAGACTCATCGGCAGTGTTGTCATAATCACTATTATCTTCCTAACTCTGCGCATCTGCCAAATTCGAGTAAATACATCGTCTACGGGGAATTGAGTGAGGACAGTTGTCATCAAGTTGCTCTTTTTCACAACCAAAGAAATAATGAGTTACTGAAATTGGTCCAAACAATACATACAACTTTTTATATTTACTTACAAATCATAATGTGTTGATATCCCATGATGCACATTATCTTATTGATGCTGGCTCCCGGATGAACCACTATGATCCAACACACCAAAACTAGGCATATTCCAATTGGTTGTTGGTTCATAACTTGAAAAATTCATATCTGGTCAATACCCCCTGTGGAATACACAAAAATATACATTGTAACAGTAACGGTGAATTGAAGCTTACCACTCGGCTTGGGGATTATGTATACTAGGGGATAAATTATTTCCTCGCTCGTCATTCGCCCGTGGAGATAAGTTTAGATCCGGCCAAACTCTTTCAGCCGGAACCTGTTCGGCTAAAACAGCTCCAAAATAACCACCTGATGATTGAGGGATTTCCCTACTTTGCGCAACCTCATTATTGTGAACGTCTTCAACCTTGACGTACATTTGCAATAATTTTATCACAATAAATTCCGTGTATTCATCCGGAGTCCCCAAAAAATCTCTTAGAGTTTCATCGTCTTCGATAACTCAACATAACAAGCAACCCATTGCGGAGTCACAGAATACGAATATCTTCCGGTTATTTTAAGATTCACCGAAGGTTTGCTCACACTCATTTTATTACATAACAACGATAGCAATCTATCGTACTCCATTGTAAGTGGCAACTTAACATGACACTGTGGAGATATACTATAGCTTACTGAGTTATTCGCCACCACAACCCTACCCCCCCCTCCCCCCCCCCCCCCCTCCCCTTATAATGAAATTCTAATTTTTCGCTCTTCAAACATTATGACGAAATGCAAAACAACTTATCAAAGAAAAATTTCAGAACACTTGAAAAATTTCAGACACTTGAAGATTTTTATGAATGGATTTTTACAAAATCCTTCACCTCTTTAAATAAGGCAGAAACCAGCCCCGGGGTGCAATTATTAGAGATATAGCATTTTTTGTAAAAACGCTATACGTAGTTGAATTGTTGTTATGTCAGTTAACCACAGATAAATTATTTGTGGTTCCACTTAATATGTACAGCGTTTTAGTAAAAAACGCTATATATAGCGTCTTTTTAAAAGAAGCTATACTTAACTGGCCAAACGTCCGTTAAAGTATAGCGTCTTTTAAAAAGACGCTCTATATATTTTGGTAACTCTTTTTTTTCCACACATTTCGGTCACTTGAGTCAAGAAGAACCGCATTTTAGTTCCGGTTTCGAAAAAGTATATAAATTTTTTTGCGATGAAAACATCCATTAACTTTACGTATGAAGGATGAATGTCACTAAATTACTCGTTACGATAAAAAGTCACTCATCTTTGTCTAAATATAACGGAAAGTCACTAGAAGGAAACGAATGAGACTTTTCTATGAAATTAGGACAAAATTGAATGACATTTTGATTATAAAAATTGTTTAGAGACTTTATGATCAATTAAGGTAAAGTTAAATAACTTTTCTGTTACAAAAAATAATTTCATAACTTAGATGCCTAAAATAAAAATTGAGTGACCTTTAATGAAATTATAGGGTGGGGAAATTCAGTGGGTGGTTGTGCGTGCGTTGAGGGGCTAAGGGAGGAGGATTTATTCTTTAAAAATTGAACACGGAAGAAAGAATCTGTTCATGTGCACGAGGACCAAATTCGGTAGAAAGGATCACCTTTACAGCTAACAAAGGAACATGAACACCACATGCATTGCAAAACTAGAAACTGAAACACTTGCCTTTTCCTGATTCTGACCCCAGCTAATCAATGACCAGGCAATATCCAATCCAGTCACAAGATGCAGAAAAATTTTCATTTAGTTCGCCACCACATTTCATAACTGACTAAAAAGAAATTTTTTCTCATACAACATAAATCACATAATCAATGTTTGAACATTCTATTTAACTTTCTTAACATCTATGGAACTAAAAGGAAAGTCACAGATCATCTATGCAATTAATGTTTGCCAAGTATGTTTTACAAGATTCAAAATAGAGTATGCACTGATAGTATAAAGATCACAAGTTAGATACCATCTATTATAATTCCAAATACAGAAGATTGATAAGCGATTTACAAACTTTTGCTTGGATAGAAACAAAGGGGCAAGGTGTCATACAAAGTAAGAAAACTAAACCTATCTTACTGTAATGCAACCAAAGATATGGCAAGGGGAAACACAAAGATCCTCTTAAACCACTTGAAGAGATGACATCGGCTTGCTTCTTAAAGCCATCCATCCCATCACTAACAGAAAAAAAACTCGTTAGGAATTATCATACTTCCTAAATTTACAGTTAAGTGTCTCTATGTCGAAATCTCAGTCATTGCAACTGCAGGCAGCTCTTGTGCAGCCGTCGACATCTCTAGTGCCAGAGTTATGGGTGCTTGTTGTTGTAAATGGGTGAAGTGAAGTTCAATCTGAAGCCGATGGTGAAGAGGGGTTGATGTTATCAAACCTTTCTTGATATCGGCCTGCAGTTCCCTGATTGGTATCGCAGCCAAAAAACTCTTGATGTATTCTTTGCACGACTCTTTACCTTGACAAAGAATTTCTTCTGCGCTTCCAGCCTTCACTGCTTCATCTGATTTGTTCACTGCTTCACTGTCTGGAGAACCAGCTTTGGAGTTTGTATGAGGAGCATCGCAAGGTTTTGGCTCCACTGTTGTAGCAATGATTTGCTGATCGGCAGCTGGCTTTTCTTCTGTTGAATGAGTAGTGCTTGGCTGTTTATATATGGTTGTATCCTTGTCAAACTTCAGTATATAAGCTTGATTGCAGCCCTCATAGAGTCTCTCACCTAAGGTGTCAATGATGTAATAAGCTTCTGCTTCAACCTTCAGGACAAAAAAATGGTCGTTCCAACTAACAATATAGATTTGTGGTTCACCAACAGAAGCATACTCTAATCCAGCACGACTAATTTCATCCCAAATATTGTCAAAGGACATAGCACCATGCAAAAAATCAAATCCTCCCTCATCCATTCCATCAGGGTGGAAAAATCCAACAAACGACTTCCCTGGCACAACAGATATCGAGCGAATTTTGGCTTGAAGGACCGTCTCCAGATCAAAGTGCTTGTCAGGGAACCGCTCCCTGAATGTTTCATTCTCACAAAGTTTCCTCCACTCTAATGAACCTTCTCTAATTAAGCTATCAAACTGTGACTTAATGGGCATGAGATCACGGTTGTTTTGCAACCAATCAGCAAGCACAGCAACAAGGGCTGTGCATGCACTTTCTCCAGCAGCTCGCTCACTTCGTTGGTCAATGGACGCAAAGAATACCTGAGTTTGAAGCTTCATGTGTCCATCTCGACTTACTATCTCTCTCTGTTCCCAAGAACCAACAGCAAAACTATCATCACCAAACTCAGATACTGAAGATCGATTTGCAGTTGAGTCTTCCTCTGCCTTGTGCCACTGCAAGACAATATCAAAATTTACTTATCTCCAGAATAATTACAGTGACGTCAAAAGAACGAAAAGAGTATGTCAAAGTATTAAGCTTCATGCATATCAATGAACAAGTGAATAACTGTTGTATAATGAATGACACATTAAAAGATTTGCAAATAACAAAATGGCAAATTGGTACTTACAAAAAAATAATGAAATGGCCAACAGGAATATATTAGATAATTTAAGACAGTGTCGAGCATCGACATTGACTCATTAGATGTATAAGGTAAGAAAATTACTGTCTAAGTAATAGGTTTTGAATACTAAATACTCTAATTTATTTGAAACAACAATGTAGTTTGTGCTAACCAGATATGCTAAAGAGTTCTTCATGAATTAGTGCTTCAGCTTCAACTTTAATTAGATATATTACTAGAAAAAAGCATTATGCCTACCTTTCTACATGTCATTATCAAGCAAGGATGCTTTATGCAAAAGTCCAAGTAGTATGGGCAACACAATTAAAGCATAATCTGAATCCAAAATGAGGGTTTTGGGTTCCAAGAACAGCACAAAATTACGAGGTGGAGCCTTTGGCAAAAAAGAGGCTAAGGATCTTACCCCAAATGACAAAGATTCATCAGAACTGAGCTGCCGACGATCAAAGTCAATATCATCTCCACCTTCTTCTCCATAATCCTTCTTCAACAACGGTTCCCCCTTGGATTTAGGAGATCTAAAGCTCAGCTTCCTCTTCCTCCAAGGCAAGATACTACGCTTTGAATTCTGCAGAACTACAGGATCAGAAGCACAAGTGATCTGGTCATCCATTTGCGAGCAGCCCACATCTGATCTGCGGTTGCTAAAGTAAACCCAATCCTCACCCCCAGTATTGTCGCTTGTAGTAGAATGAAAAGAAACTCCAGCACAATTCGCGTAAGCCAATGGACCATAACTAAATGACTTCCTAACAGTAGGACCCTCTTTTCCCTCATCCGACTCTCCTCCTTCATATTCATCATGGGAGTCGGAATCAAAAGGATAAGCATACTCCCCCTCTTCGCTCCTAGCTGAGCATCTCCCTTCACTACCCTCTTCTTCTCGACAGGCTTTCTTTGCTCTCCGGGTTGATACATATTCTGTAAATATTTTAACCTTTCTGAGGCCAGCTTTAAGTGCAGAAAGCTCATCTTTTTCTGTCGGTGGATTTTCTCCAGACCGTGTTGGAGATTGAACAGGAGCTAGTGGCCTCTGAACCAACTCTGTCGACTCTTGCGCAGCTCTTAGTTCGAACAAGCTAAGCGATATCTGCATGACATGTAGAGATCGAGTCAAGTATGGGCAATAGGTCTTTGAGGACGGTAGCAGTAGGAATAACATGTTAAATTAACTCAGAGGAACATACACAAAGTGTGGGCCGAGTCTCAGAAGCACCCCCTGGAACTGCCAGAGGAATGTTTAGTTTAAATTCTTTCTCCTCTGTCTTGGCAGCAAATTCAGCAACATTTAAGACAGCTGTACCAAGAACAGGTGCCTTATTCTTAGCATTCATACCCTGGAGCAGAAAAAGAATCAGCACATCGCGATGAAGGCATCAGCAAATAACTAAAGAAAAAGATGGTTATGCTAGCCATAAGAATCTAAACAAAAAAAATCTCCATCTTTAACCAGCAAACTACCTGTGAAATCAAATAACATAAATTGCGAACATGATAAGGAATGTGAACCTTACGACAAACTAAACCCCAAAAATTGAACCATAAATCGGTTCACGGATTAAGAAAATGAGATACTTACATAAATTTGAAAGAAGTTTGAGTATCCAAACCATATCCTCCTTAAGAGTTAAAACTCGTTTTCATTGAAACGAACAGAAAAAACCGCATTAGGTGGGGTAGTTCCAATATATTTATAATGCCAGATGCATCTAGTATCCGATGTGAGACACCATATAGTTCAATATAAATAAACATAACTGCTGGTTAGTGTCTATATTGGTATCATACTTTCACTTATAAGTAGCAAACGATCCAGAAGAAACAAAAGCTGTCCTTTATCTTCATCTTAGTTCAATCTCCAAAATCCCACAAGTTTCATTAAATGGATTACTGTATAATTCTGCAAGTGTTTTATAGATCACATTAGGAGATCTACTTGACAAAACAAACCTCGCTCCAAACAAATGCACTGACAAAGTTTTTTAGATTTTCTTTTAACCATTAATAGAAGACAAACTATCTATTAGACTAGACCAATAAAAAGGACAGAAAGAACTACATAACGTGTTTCCAGCCTTCCGACATAACCTTACTATCATGTTTAAAAGAAGGCACTACAGAATCCAAGCAAACAAAATCTACTCTGTGCAAGACCCACCCAATAAGAAGGTAACCAAAAGAGGCAGATATGTTCAGCACTGGAAAAAAAAAGGCAACCAGCAGATGCAAAGCGACAAATCCACCGAACGAATCATTAAGATAACTGAAGGGAAAAGGAAATTTTAGCTTAAGCAGTGGGTGCAACACAACAAAAATGAGATCCGCAGCATACTGCCTAATTGGAAACAACACCATAAATCTCAATACATGGTGGCTTCATAAGCCACAAATTCTATATAAATATTCCTCAACTTGCTGGTTTCCATCTCAGGTAATGTAAGCATAACAACCACGATCTATCTTTTTGACAGAAAACATACACAATAACCACGGAACTCGATTCAAAGTGGAATGCAGAACATGATATTTCCCAAGAAATTATCTGGATATCGTGTGGTAGAGCCTTCGAAACAATTTTAAAATAAAATATCAGACATAGGCACAGTTTTCTACAAACAATTAGTCCAACATTGGTTATATCGCATAGACATTTATTTCTACAGGGTTGTCAATCCATCTAAAATCATACCATGAATACTGAAAAACAAATAATAAACAATATGGCAAGAAATGACAATGAACACTCATTTGCAATAGAACATATCATTTTCCTCTTCTCCTTTGATTACAATATAACACCAAACACCAACTCCACACATAAATTCTACCAGTCATAATCTAAAAGATAAAGAGAACAAGAAAAAAAAAATACTTACTAATTAAAGAATCTAAGAAATAGTAACATTTTCAAGAAATTAATACATAAGGGAAGACATTGAATATGATAATTGCAAGAACAGAAAAGAAAGAGAGAGTCTCACATTGAGCACAGTGAAGGCGATTTCCCAGGGATGAAACACATTGTCCTTGTAGCCAGAAAGATTACAGAGCCCCTCAAACTCTTCATCCCATTCCACCAAAACGGCACCGTCTGCTCCATCTTTCACCTCTTCTTCTTTAGTGCAGTTCCTCTTCACTGTCTTTCTAAAAGCAGCTATCTTTGGTGGTCCTTTCCACCTGATCTCCACCGCCACGCCGCCGCCCACGGCGGAGGAAGCCACCAAATTTTCAAGCCTGCTTACAAGAAGCTTCACCTCAAATTTCTTGGATATAAGAGGCGGCCATGGACGCCACTTCATCATCTTCACCACCATTTCAAATGGCAAAAAGATTTGGTTATTCAAACACCCTTTTCAAGAAAGTCTTGGATTTTGTTGAAAGATCCGTGAGGACTACATGGGTTTTATTTTTTGGGGGAAAATTGAAAATGGGTTTGGCCTTAGATAGGAAATGATTGAATTTTTTCAAATTTTCTCTGAGGATTTTCCAAGAAAATATAGCTAGAGAGAGAAGAATATGCCGTTAAGTTTTTCAGGGTACCTCAACAAATATACAAATATATGTGTGTGTCTTTGTTGGTGTGTGTGTGTGTGTGTGAGAGAGAGAGAGAACAAAGACTAGGGGAGGTTAAACCGAGGTTTTCAAAGTGTGTGATTTGTGTTTTGGTTTCTTATGTTGTGAGGATAAAACAACCCCGGATGTGGTCGTGGGGGTGGGTGGTTAGAAGAGGGGGTTAGTGGGTCGGTGAAAGTGTTGATTGTGATTTGCCGAATATAACGGCGTGGGAACAAGCAAGTTGACTTGCATTCTACCTTTTTTGATGGTCAAGATAATCAAAGATTAGGTTGGTTCAAAACTTAGAAATTTTTGGTGCTTTGTCTCATATTTCCTTTTCTTATTTTTTTAGTTTCTTTTTATAGTATTCACTTCTTATTTTATGGTTTCCTATTCAATTTTTGGTATTTTAAATTTGTGCGATATAAGACCTATTAAACAAAAATACTCTCTGATTAAAGATAAAAAGATTTTATCCATCCTACCAGAATTGATGATGAATTTATTATTTTCTTACTTCATAAGTTTTGCTACATTAAGATGATACTTACCATGATTGTTTCCAGGTCATATATCAGAAAATAAGAGGATAAAGTCATACTGTTTGGTGATAAAACTTATGTGAAGACAAAGTTGTAACTAAATGTGGCATATTGATTAAGTGGTTTAAATGACAAATTTGCAATCTAGAAGTTAATGTGCATAAAGAGAAAAATTAGGCCTTACTCATTAAGTTTTGTTACGTACATGCAAAGAAATAACTATTTTCGATATGGTATGCAAAAATCAATGTGTACATTTAGTTTGCTACTGTTTAGAAACTAACAGTTGTAGGGAAAACAATTTACTCGTTTAGTGTTTAAATAGAAAATTAAAGCTTACTTTTTGATGATCGTTAGCTGTTAGGTACATGCAAAAGAGTAACTATTTTCTTGCGTACCATATTGTTTTATTTTTTGAAAATAGCAAAATATAGTTGTAGGGAAAAACGCTTACTTACATATTTAATCCAAGTAAATATCGCATGGGAGTAAGTACTTTCCGTGATTGTTGGCATGTTGTGAAGTTGCTTAATTGGTTGTACACAATTATGTTATATTTCTCCAAAATATAAAAAGTGAAGTTGTGAATTTATGTTCATCAATGTCATTTGAGATAATATAACAAAATAAATATTTGTTAGGCTATTGGGGAAATAGATTAGAAGTAACACTATGACTTTTGAAACATAATATTATTATTATTATTATTATTATTATTATTATTATTATTATTATTATTATTACATAGATTTTTCTCTATGAGTACAAATAATAATTAATGAATTATTATTTATAAAGTTTCAACGTCCTTCTGAAAGCTAGCTTTTTCGAGATGGAAGGGTTGAAACTTCAAAGTCTTTTTTTAGTTCTCATATTATCGCAACTAATTACTTCAAAAGTTAATTAGTTTCTAGACCACATATATTTTACACTCGTATAATTATATTTAGCTCCTTATTACTCATTTTTAATTTGCTTAAATAAAATTTAAGATGAGGATGACGAATTCAAAGATGAACATGCATTTGGTATGTCACCATACGAAATGCATGCAACACCCTTTAATTAGTAATTTTATCAAACTATAATAATTGTTGAAAGGAGAATCTGCACGTTATCATGGAAAGTCTACTTCTAAATCTTTAATAATCTTTGGTCGTAAAATATACGTCAGGTAATATTTCATTTATAATAACTGAAGGATAGACACAAACACATACTAATATACTTGATTACACCATTGGCATGCATTGGACGTGTACAAATCTTATTCAATACATATACACTGCTGAAAAGCGATACCAGACGTGAATAGAGATTGAGTTTTCAATTAATTCAGATCATTTGATAAGATTTCTATATAAAAAAATATATCTTGAAAAATTTAGGGGATTTGTCTATATATATATATATATATGCATAATGTATTGTTCGACCAAAAGAAAGGTTTACCCGGTCCAACATGGCAGCATAGTGTAGCATAGGTTATTTACATTCCAAAATCCAAAGAGTAGGAGATGATCACGAGATCAACATTATGCATTGAGTATATTTCCTAAGCTGAGTAACAAACAAAAGTAGAACACTACATAAACATAATCATCATTACTAACCATAGTAATTTATTCTCTTCGGTTTAGTTATTATTTAAAGTTAATAGCTCCATTTTTAATAATTCCTATAGGATACTAGTTAATTGCTCCACTATTTGTCAACATATCTTCAGTAAACTTTACTTCATTCATTTCGGTTTATCTATATATATATATATATATATATATATATATATATATATATATATATATTCTAGGTTTGTTAATAACAGTAAATTGTTTACCTTGAAAATGGTAATTACAATTAGATTTGATTTTGTGATTCTAAAAATACGTGATTTATTTTTATGCTAGTTGTTAGGCAGTAGATGCTAAGCGTGAGACTAGAATATAAGATAAGAGCTTGAAGATAGCGTGACAAACAAACCGAGTGGCCGAGAGTCGGGGCCTCGAGCTAGCCTATACGGGGCCTCGAGGTCGAGCTATAAAGCGTTGGACTGTGTATAGCCAATGAAGGACTAACAGTTCTAAAAGCCTTGACGATGGCTCTATATGATCAATGATGAGTAATAAATAAAGAACAATCAATAAAAGACGATAAATGCAAGCAATGTAATAAATGTAAGCATTAAAATCAAGAGAGAATGTGTTTAAGTTGGAGAGCAGAGAATGTTTTTGTTCTTGTATTGAATGTCATATATCCTACAAAATGATAAGGGTCCCCTTTATATAGGAGGGGGAATCTCAACATGGTACATATGTAATTATTACAAAGAAACATAGCTGGTACAGCTATTACTAGTACAGACTAGTACTACTCTTGCAGGTATTGTCAGCTTTGGTCACGTGCCTTGGGAACCTCCCGCTTGTCCATGGTAGCCACCGATTTGTGCTGCCTCGAGGTCGAGCTAAGGAACCCTCGGGGCTGAACCTCAAGTTGTGCCTCGGGCCTCTCAGGTGAAGCTACGGAATGTCACAATGATCACAAAATCGGACTCTTCGATTTTAGCCGAATACAGATAGTCCCCGGTTTCTTAGAGTAAAATGATAAGAAACGGTCTTGAATTCTTGCCTCTTCGATACTTCCATCACGACGTTAGTTATGCCCTATCAAGCGATTGACGTGACAAGTAGGGTGTCTGAAGGTCGCGTCCGTACAACCCTTGAAAAGCCTTCGAATTAATTGCAGCGGTTGGCTATCTTTGGCCCGCTCCAACGTACGTGTTTGGCTTCTATAAATACTTCTGCCTTCGCCCCTTATTTTCCACTACATCATCAAACCTTCAAAAGAGTTCTTCTTACTTCTCTCTTGTGCTCTCTCCTGATTATAATTTCATTTCTCCTTTGAAATCTTTTAACAAGAATGTCGAAAGCTTCCACCTATATCCCTAAGGAAGATGTGCCTTCCTCTTCCTCACGCTTGTCTAAGGGAAAAGCGACAGTACCCCCTCATGTCGGGGAACGCATCCCAGGAGCCTTTGAAACGACCTCCGATTTCAAGACCGACAAACCTTCTTCGAAGCTGGGACGATGTGAACCCATGTCCCGATATATTAGTTTAATAGCAGACGCCGAAAAGGTGAAGACCGACTGCCGCTGGGGGGACGCGGTGCAAGTGGAGATTCCTTCTCGGGGGGAGGACATAACGACATATAAGGCCGGCTTCCTGAGTGTGTATACCTATCCATTTACTCTTGGCCAGGTGGAGTCATCCTCACCTTCAATAGACCACATGATCCTCGACTTCTATGAACGATATCGTGTAAATCTCGGCCAAATTCATCCGTCGTTCTGGCATATTGTCTACATGATCAGATATTATGCGAACATGATTAAGGGGATGCCCTTCACCCTCGACCACCTGATCAGAATGTACAGTCCCCGACTCTTTCGTCGGGGCCTGATTAAGCTCCAATGTCGGGCCTCGAGAGCCTTTTTTGCTTGTATTGACAAGGTTAGAAACGGGGGGTGGATGAGTCGTTTCGTCCGAGTTAGGACGTCGTACCTGATTCCAGTAGAGAGGATGTCGTTCCCTGGAAGGTGGAACATGAAGCATAAGTGGATACGCTAATTAAATGTTCTCCTTTTCTTTTGGATAAATCTTCCTACGAACTGACTTCCTCCGCTGATGCAGCTGTCGCAGTGTACCCTAGCGCGGTTAAGGACCTCTCAGGCAGGGTTAGCTAGCTAGATTCGATTTTCCCCTACATCGAGTGCGTGTGGCGCTATCTGTCTAGGGCTCGATGACAAGCCAAAGACCACGGTGAGCCTTTACTTCCGCTGTTATCGAATCTCCCAAAAGAACTATCACCAATTGCGTCCTCATTTTCTGTGTTTGTATTTTGCATTTGCGCGGGTCTGGGGGAGGCCTTCTTAATGAGAGAAGTACCGCTTGGTGAAACGGATACATTGAAACCTGAAGAAGAGAAGAAAAAGCGAAGGAGGTCGTCGACTCGTTCTCCGAAATCCAAGAAGGCCAAAGTGGAAGAACCTAAGGCTGATTCAGCAACCTTAACTCCAGAAGTGCCGGGGAGTCCCCGAGTTGAAGGCGAGAAGAAAGATGATTCCTCGGTAGCACCCGAGGGGGGAGGGAACCTGGCCGTCCCACATACTGCTGAGCCGGTGGCTTCTCAATCGGAGCTTAATTCTGTTGTTGTCCTACCTCGGGCTGAAGAGGCCTTTGAGGGTGTATCGGGTAATACCCCTAAGAAAGATTATTGTTTAGTGGGTGTTTTGACATGAACCTCGTCACTACTCCATCGAGCTTATGTCTTGATACTTACTGGGTACCGATCGTGCTGTACTCATACTACACTTCTACATATTTCTATGCAGATATAGGTGATGGAGGTAGTAGATCCAGGCAGTGAGAGCTTCTTTGTTTGTGAGGATTCAAGGTTGAGCTGCTTTGGATATCGCAATCCCTTGGAGTCCTTTCCTTACAATTATACTGTTAATTCTCTATCCGAACAGTACTGTATGTTGAGATATTGTCCATGTATTTAGTTATAGTTCGTGACTCTGTACTACCTAGTCTTGGGGATTTGTTGTGACTATCTCCTTGTAGGCTTGTGCCACCTTTATTTATGCATTTATATTTAAGTCTTCTTCATAATATCATGTTTAATTTATTTAACTGTTGTAAGTGACCGGCTTACCTAGTTTTAGAGACTAGGTGCCATCACGATCCTTTAGGTGGGGGTCATGACAGGACTGCACTGTACGAAGTCGCTCCTGAATAAACTTCACCTTCTCCAAGGCGTCTCGAACCAAATCAGTGCCCAACAACCTAGCCTCCCCAGGCTCAGACCAACTAATTGGAGAACGACATTGACTCCTATATAAGGCCTCGTACGGAGACATGTGGATGCTCGACTAATAGCTGTTATTGTAGGCGAACTCTGCCAGCGGTAAAAACTGATGCCACTAACCCCCAAAAGTCATGACACGGGCCCTTAACATATCCTTCAAGATCTGAATAGTGCGTATGGACTGTTTGTCCGTCTAGGGATGAAATGTCATACTTATCTCGACCTATGTGCCCAACTCGTGCTGCACGGCTATACAAAAATGCGATGTGAACTGCGTGCCTCAATCCGACTACACTTGCTTATGACTCGTAGAACCTATGAACCTAGAACTCTGATACCAACTTGTCACGATCCAAATTCCAACCATAGGGGTCATGATGTCACCTAATTCCTAATACTAGGTAAGCCTATCACATAACGATATCAATTAGAATATAACAACTTAAAATTTTAATGAAACTACAAAATATGATTAAACTGCCAAACATGGATACAAAAAGCAACATCCTAAAACCCGGTAATACTGAGTCATAAACTCTACAAAGAATACATAACAAGTCTCAAAGTGTACAATACTGTTTGGAATACATAAACAGTAAAACATAAAGTAAAGAGGGGGACTCTCAGGCCTGCGAACAGAATAACACGGATACCTTGAAGTCAGCAATAAACTCTAGAACGCCTCCAGCAAAGCGTACAATGCTGTTTGGAATACATAAACAGTAGAAAATGAAGTAAAGAGGGTGACTTTAAGGCCGGCGAATGAAATAACAGGGATACCTTGAAGTCTTCAGCAAACTCTAGCACGCCTCTTAACGATCAGCTCGATCCGAAGTACCTGGATCTGTACAAAGAATATGCATAAGCATTGTATGAACACACCACAGTTGCTACCTAGTAAGTATCAAGACTAATCTCGGAGGAGTAGTGACGAGGTTCAATTCAGGACGCTTACTAGTCAAAAACTGTGCAAGATATCAAAAGAAAATTGACAATAAGGTGCATAACGGAACAAATATCATCAACCTCGTAGAGCGTATAACAATAACTCAATGTAGAAAATATTGTCTTGGCCAGTAAAATACCAAATGGGAATGGGACATGTGATATCATATCAAAATCAACCAACATCGCATAAAAACACAAGGCTAAAACATTTAAAAAACAAGTATGTGATCAACATATTAACCTCGTTCCAATCATGAACAACATCAAAGGAACACCCAGAAATGCAACATAACATCACCACCAAAGCCGCCAATATGTCGTCGCATGCACATAGTCAATGAAATGCCTCCCTTATATCATTGCATACACATATATAGCCACATTTACCTCACCGCATGCACATCATAATGAAATGTCTCCCTTATGGCGTCGCATGTGCATCTCTCCACCCTTATACTTCACACAACAACAATAAACCCGCACAACATGTTCACATGTGCCACAATATCACAAAAACAATAATACCCAAAGTTACTTTAAGATATAGGCCCACGGCTCAACAACAAGGTGCACAAGAACAAGACAATAACCTAAAAGTGCGGGGAGTTTCCAACAATAAAGCAAACAAACCCAATTCAAGGCACATTAATAGCCTAAGGTCTAATTCGACTTAAACCACACATACGCCTGCGTACACACCCATCACCTCGTGTACACGTTGTTTCAGGTAACACAAATATGCAAATTACACCAAATCTTAAGGGATAATTCTCCATACAAGGTTAGGCAAGATACTTACCTCAAAATATCCCTTAGCCCCAATCAATACTCTAAAAAGGCTTTTTCTTTCAAATTAACCTCTGTTCGGCTCAAATCTAGCCAAAAATGACTCACTAATATCAAATAATGCAAAGGAAATCAATTTCGATTAATAAAGTTGCGATCTTTACCAAATTTCCAAAACATCAACAAAAGTCAACCCCGGGGCCACCTGGTCAAAACCCGAGTCAAGAGGTACATCTCGACTACCCATAACCCCACGAGTCTAACAAATATGTGATTGGTTTTTCAAACCGAGTCCAAATCGACTCTCAAATCTCACATTTTTAATTTTTAGAAAGATTTTGTCAAAAACCCCAATTTCACTCGTGGATTCATCAATTAAATGCTGAATCAAAGATGTAATTAATGAAAAATAATTAATTCCGAGTAAAAAAAATACTTACCCAATCCAAGTGGGTGAAAATTCCTCAAAAATAGCCTCAAACCGAGCTCCCAATCTCAAAATATGAAATAATGAGTCTAAGTCCCGATATTTCACTTATTAACCTAGCTACAAAAGGTTGCAAATGTGACCTCTGCAAATGCGACAAAAACATAGAAATCACAATAAAACTCAAGAACTTCTAAAATCACAACCAAGTGTCTGATTTCTATCAAACTAACTCGAATTGACACCAACCCTTGCACACAAGTTCCTAATGATAAAATAGACCTATTCCAAGTCCCAAAAAAAAAATATTCCCGATAGCCACAAAGTCAACCAATGGTTAAACTTAGAAAATTTCTAAACCTTCAAGTTGCCAACTTTCGGCAAAAAAGAGCTAATTCATCCTAGGAATCTCCGAATTCAATTTCGAGCATATGCCTAAGTCCAAAATCACCATACAAACCTATTGGGACCATCAAAACACTGTTCTAGGATTTTCACAAAATTCAAACCTTGGTCACTCTTACAACCTAAGCTCCCAAACTAAGAATCAAGTGTTCCAAATCAAACCAAAACCTCTCTGAAACCCAACCAACCATCCCCGCAATTCCTATAATCACGAATACACCTGTGGGGAGAATCTAAAGGGGAAACGGGGCTCAAATACACAAAACAACTAGTCGAGTCATTAAATATAGTAGAAAAATTATAACTATAATCTCAACAAAACATGTGATAACAATTCAATACAAGTAAAGGCTCAGCTTCAACAACAAGTCATCATATAGAAATACACACATATGGCACCTCTCCACATTATCAATCACCCTCGCACGTCAAAGATCACGTGTCACAACATAAGTCACACCTGCAGGGCAAAGACATAGTGCCACAATATAAGTCCGACCATATTAATTACCAAATAATACGTTCAAAAGGTATTTTCAAGAATCATGTATATTAATTCATGATGACAACATCCTCATATCGTCAATCCGATATACTACAAACAACTCAACAAAATAAGAGATATCAACTCCACGTAGGTAAATCCGTAAACATGTAAAAATGCATGACACACATAAGGAAATCACATGCATATTCAAGGATGTCACCATCGTACCACCACATAAACATACACAATGAAAATCGCCCTTAGTCCATCACATAACATATCTACAATGCCACCATTATTTCGCTGCGTGCACATCACAATAAAATGCCTCTCTTATGTCACCTCATGTGCATCAATAATCAACCCGCACAACATGTCCACATGAGTTACAATTATCACAACAACGCAAGATAGCAATTTGTCATCAAAATGCATATTCTCATAACCCATCAACAAAGCGCACCAGAACATGATAACAATAAAATGCGGGTAAAGCGTAACTATGACTAAATAAGTTATAGCAACCAAGTTAAGTAGTCATACAAAGGATCGCATATGTATCACAGAGAGCACACGTCCCAACAACATTACATTTCCTTCATGAGTCATGTGCCCGCCCTCACACAACAATAGAGAATAGTTCCACACACAATAAAAGTTAAAGATAATTAGGAACTCAAAATAGGAAGAATTCACTCACGCTCAGGAACAACATTCATATGCCACAAAAGATGAACCATAGGCTTGCCCGTAGTGTACTACTCTACTAATTAAGCTCATTCAGTCAAGGATCAAGTAGGACTTTAATTGGTTGTAATGTAGGTTGCGAGGCAGGTAGGATACATTTAGATATAAGAGTGACTACACCTCCCTAAGCACTTTAACACATATACTTAACCATTAAACCCGACACTTGTATCAAACCATACTCCACCTTCGCATCAATACATAATAACTCCCTATTTCTTTAAGCAAAATTACATCACGAGTCACTATTATCCAAGAATATTTTGCATAATAATACAACTTTAAAACCAAGTGGCTCATGTTTTTTCAAACTAGTGCGCCTGCCTCTTTATTTCATTGGTTCCACTCAAAAGCCAAACCAAACACCCCATACTTCAACTCTTACATAGTTCGTAACAATTTCGAGTGCTCACGAGAGGTACAAGGTTCAAATAGAGAGTCAATTCAAACAAATGGGTAAGACTTGTAATGTGGTAGCCAAAGAAACAAGATTACGGGATCAAAGGTATTAACTAAGATACATAACAATTAGGTGGATAAGGCATATAACTACTTCAACAAAGAAATGCCTATATTACTTCCAAGACTGAATAAAACTACTATTTCGCTTTGCAAACACACATGGCAAGTTCTAGACATCAGATGCAATGCACAGAATAACACAAAACCTCACCCACACATGACACACTCAGGATTGGACTCATCAAGACACTCTAGTCAAAGTAGTTAAGCAAAGTTAAGATCATACAATTTAAGGTACTTATCCACGAGTCAAAACTTGAGCCTAAGCGTCACACCTAGAGCACTCACTATTCCCAAGGCATAATAAAGTCAAGAGATATTGCTTCAATTCAAATCACAGCACAAGGTTTCCTACACCTAACAAAATAAAAACTAGCTACACCCGGCTCAAACAAAAACCCTTGGAAAAGAACCGCGGCACAAAAAAAATCAAGGGGGAATTATTACACTACCTAACAGAAGAAAATCTTTTTTGTTTTTTTGTTTCGACTTTGATCCCTCAATAAACTCGTCGAATGATATCCATCGTCAGGAAAATTCAAAAATTTTAAAAATTTTATGGTTTTTTCAAAAAAAAAAAATTCTAACTACTAAAAAGCAAAAACTAACACATATACATACAACATACAATTATCCCCCACCCCACACTTTAGTTGTGGCATGTTCCCATGACACACAATTAAAACGCATAAGATAGAGGAAACTTCCCTGAATCTCTAGTCGAGGTCAGAATCAAAGTCGGGCTCCATCCCACGCGCCCGAACTAGTTCACACATCCACGAAGACAGCTTCTTCTCAGCCTTCTTGGGGTACACATCACACTTATCTTTTTTACTAACAGCCGCCTTCTCTTTCACGCCCTTCACCTTCCACTCAACACTTGCAGCTGGCTTCTCCTTTTTCACTCCAGTTGCTACCTTTATCTCAAAAGTCACAGTCTCCTCAGCCACTCTAAACATGAGTTTCCTATCATGTATATCCAGTATAGCTCTACCCGTTGCTAAAAATGATCTTCCTAGGATGAGGGGGACCTCCTTGTTCTCTTCCATATTCACCACTATGAAATCTACATGAAATACGAACTTATCCACCCGCACCAAAACATCTTCTACTATCCCCTCGAGTTATAGTCGTTTGGTCTACCAGCTACAAAGATATTGGCACCGACCTTATCTCTCCAATCTCCTTCTCTAGTTTCCTATAAATAGACACTATTAGATTAATTGAGGCACCAAAATCACATAAATATTTATCAAAATTAAGTGTGCCCAAAGAGCAAGGTATGGTAAAACTCCCTGGATCTCCAAACTTTTGTGGGAGTTTATTTCGCAATATTGCACAACAGTGCTCTGTTAGCTTGACCACTGATGTTTCCTCTATCTTCCTCTACTTTGTAAGAATCTCCTTCAATAACTTGGCATAAGCTGGAATCTGTGAGAGAACTTCTGTGAATGGCAGATTTACATTAACTTGTCTCAGCATATCTAGAAATCTCTCAAACTGCTTGTCCAACATTTCTCTATAGAGCTCTTAGGGAAAAGGTAGAGCAGGCATGTGGTTGCTCTCTTCATTTTTCTTCTCGAAGTTTCCTCCTTCTTCTTTTTCTCAGCTCCCTTCTTGCCTTTCTTCTTCGTAGTGTTTTTATCATCTTCAATTTTTAGCTCCTTCCCACTTTCTTTTTTCAGGCGCAACTTCTTTTTGAATTGGAGTGGGATATTTCAACACTTGTCCGCTTCTCAAGGTCACAATATTTACCATTTCTTTGGTATTCTTTTCAGTATCAGCTGGCAGAGTACCTGGGATTCTCTCAAATAATCTAATTGCAATTTGTCCTACTTGTCTCTCCAAGTTACGCAATCCTATCCTAAGTTCTTTGATAGTTGCGCCATGAGAATCTAATCTCTCATCTGTCTTGACAATGAACGACTTCATCAGGTCTTCTAACCCAGACTGATTTTATTAATGAGGCTGAAACTGCAGCCTCGGCTGATTCACAAAATTGGGAGCTCCTTGAAATCTGGAGTTATTTTGTTGCCATGCATTTGATGTACCAGCAAATGAACTCCATAAAAAGTCAGGGTGCTTCCGACCCATTTCATTGAAGTTATAATTACCCACAACATTAACTTCCTCAATTGAGGCTTGACACTCATGAGTAGGGTGTCCTCTTCCACATATATCACAGGTTGCATGAGGATCATTATGTATCGAGGCTAAGGTCAGCTTCCTTATTTCCTTGACCATTGCATCAAGATGTACCTGCACAGATGTATTAGTATCAACTTAGTGAAAACCAGTTGATCTTCTTCTTTCAGCGATCTCCGAGGGCCACTGATTTGCATCTTCAGATAACTCATCTAGAATAGTGACTATCTCCTCTGGAGTTTTCTTCATCAACGGGCCTCCAGCTGCATTAATCAATGTTCTGTATGAGGCTGGTGTCAAACCATCCCAAAAGTTCTGAAGTTGCATCCAGAGTTCAATTCCGCTGTGTTGACACTTTCTGACAATCTCTTTAAACCTCTCCCATGCTTCAAACACAGTTTCATTCTCGTTCTGGCAGAAGTTATGGATTTCTCTTCTATACTTGCCCGTTTAGCTTAGGAGAAATATTTAGCAAGAAATTTTCTGGTCATCTCCTCCCATGTTCTAATTGATCCCTGGGCAAGCTTCTAAGCCAGTGTTTTGCCTCATCTTTAAGAGTGTAGGGGAATGCCCTTAGATAAACTACATCTTGTGACACATCATTATATTGAAAGATGATCGTAATCTCCTCGAAGCCCATCAAATGATTGTTTGGATATTCGTTCATCTTTCCTCTAAAGACACAACTGTTTTGGAGAGTTTGGAGCAACCCTTGCTTTAATTCAAAATTGTTGGCTGCAACAGGAGGGGGTCTCACACTTAATAAACCTTGGTTGTAGACCGGTCTAGCATAATCTCCAAGTGGTCTCCCTTGGCCGGGAGTTATGTTTTCGAACTGGTCTGGAACTGAGGGCTGATTCTGAGCCATCCTTCGAGCCCTCTCTTCTTCATATGCAATTTTTGCATCTCTAATAGCTGCTTCCTTAGCATCCCGAGCAGCTTTTTCTCTTATCTGGGATTCCTCTTTCGCAGCCAAATCAACAATATTATCATCTCCAGCCATAATTTATTTGGTTGAGGATTGCACAACCTTCTTGATATTCTCAGGGATATTTCTTTCCTTCCTCAATTGTCGCAGTTGTTTCTCGATTTCTAGTTCGTATGGTTGCACTTCTTTCCCAGAAGATCGAGTCATTCACCAATCTAACATGTATCCTGCGCACGGTCAAAGAACACCAAAAACATAAAAAGAGAAAAAGAAAAAGAAAAATTCTTGAATTAGCACTACAAACTATTTCAAACACTATTGCTTGCCAATTTCCGGTAACGGCGCCAAATTTGACGAGCTCAGAACATCACACAAAAATATGCTCACTAGTCAAATATAGTAAGTTATAATATTGTATCCATAGGGATTGGAGTTAAACAATATTATCGTAGTTTGCAGCTCGATTGCTATCCAAGGTGATCAACAATTTGGAGTTTTGTGTTTAATACTAAAATTAACTAAGAATATAAACTATTGGCTGATGACAATTGATGCAAGTAACGAGCAAAGAAGATTATTAATTGGGAGAAAATAAGGGTTGATAGGATAGGTGCAAGACAAATGTTTGGGATTTAACTCTAGATAATTTACTTCTAATGTTCAAGCGAGTCTCTCGAATTCACTTATTTATTAGTTTAATTGATTAGTAGAAACTCCTCTCTCGATTAAGTCTCAACATCACAAGATGAACCAATTTTAAGCATGTGAAGATATGCACGAATTCGTAGTGGATTTGTCTTTATGAGAACCTCTTTCGATTATCCTCCTAACTTAGTCTAATCAACAACTCAACTAGCCTCTTTCGATTACTAAGAAGAATTAATGAATTCAACCAACAAACTATAATGCAAAATTATCACAAGTTATGCCTCTCTCGATTACATGACCTAGTGAATATAGATGCAACGATTAAAATATCCAAAATGAGTCAATACATAAAAACTAGAGTTAATTATCCACAAAAAAGTATCAAGACACCAAATCCATCAAACCCTAAAGATAACTACTACATGGATATGGAGTAATTCATCATAACAATGTTTAAGTTAAAGGAAAACATAAAACAATCTAAACCCTTGTCTCGAGTGAGGATTGAATGATGAAATCCTTGAGCTTTTGCTTCTCCACCTCCTCATTGGCTTCCTTAGGTCTAAGATATGTCAAAAGTCCTAAAAATACCGTTTTTACATGTATATATACCAAGTAGGGTCGGGCCCAAACGAAAACACCTTCTCCTACGCGAAATAGGAAACTTTTTCGGAACTGGACGAGTGCGGCTGCGCACCTGGGAGTGTGCTCGCGCACTTGGTCACGCATTTTTTACCCTGTTCTGCCTCCAGTGCGCGACCAGTGTGCGATCGCGCACCTGGGTGGCGTTCTGTTAGGAACTTGGGAAAATGTAAACCATGTAAGAACTAGCCCTTTTTAAATATCTTTACAACAATATATTGTGGAGCCCAAAAGACTTTTTGAGCAAAAAGTTATGTGCGTTTTACTGGACAATGCGCAGTATGCCTGTTCGATTCTTCGTTTCATTCTTAAAGTGCACTATCATCCATTTATCCTCGAACATGATCCCAACTTAATCCTTGGGCTTTTACTCAGACTTCAAAGCTCCAGAATAGCTTGAATTCATTCCATAATATCTACATAGATCAGAATCACTTCTAAAAAGCATAAAACACACAATTAGTGCAAAACACTGGCGGTTAAAGCTCAAACTCAACTAAAGTATAGTAAATTAGTGTGCAATAAGCGACTAAAACAAAATACTATAGCCTACCATCACCTTACCCAACAAGCAACAACTTGAATATTACCAAAGATGGAAGAAGAACCAAATGAGAGAACTATCCGGCAAGTCCAACAGGTACAACCCCAACGACACCATACTATGAATCCACCCCAAAAGGGAGAAGCAAAACACACGAAATAACCACAAAGAATCTCATCCTACCATGACCCCGCTTCAGCACGTACCCTGATCCAAACATACTGATCAACATGGAATATCGATCGAGCCTTAATGGTCACCACCAACAACCACATGCATATCAACAGCAAACCCGCGAAGTACATGACCATAACCATGGAGAAGCGCATAGCACAATATACCACAAACAGGAAACCATAACCAAGGCGCAATAAGCAACCACCCCAAGAGCCATCTCGCTTGAATCTCGCCACAAGGCCTGATTAAAACCACATCAAGTGTGCCAATAGTCAAGTAGTCTCACAGCCCATCGTAGCATAAGAGAGTAACACATGAGACATATCAGGACATGAATAAGATCAACTCTAGGCGATGACTCACCCCAACAAATGTTGTGCCGAGTAAACAAACCTAATCCGATATAGAGTACACATTCCCAATATGCCTAATAACAGAGCCCCAAAACAATTTCGATCATCATAGAATAGGTAAATAACCTTTCACAAGTCTATAGTAACATAAACAATTAGTCGTCTAGCTCTTAAAAAATCTTCACAATCCACATCCAAGGAATAGCCTGCCTCTGAGAACATCTAGTCTCTAAACATCAAGAATATATGAACTTCCATATCCGATCCCAACTCCACCCCTCAAATGACTGACATATCACTCATAAACACCGCAAGTCTCGGCACCATCCAATGGAATCCCAAGTCTTATTCATATATAAATCCAAAAATCCCTAAATACCACATATAAGTCTTGAGCCCGTTGGAACCTCTCGAAGGTCATTCACCTTGCTCTAATCCCTAATATGTAGCCAATATTCACCGAATAACCCGTGCTCCACCAGCACATAAATATCCAGAAGAAGCATCCAAGTGATTCCTTTTCCTTACACACTACTTCCAAAACGAGTATCACAACCTGAATCATCCCAAGACCTCTGTATACCCATAAGGTGTAGTAAATCATACATCCAACCGATCCCTCGCTCGAAGTCATCATTTTCAAGTCATAGCTAATCCATAAGTGTTGCTTAGTCCAGAGACTGATATAACACATGACCATGCAATCTGATCGTCACTAGCAGACTCCCTACTTGGCTCGAAGGCATAGAACACATCATCTGTAACCCATAGCACCTTCCTTCGTTGTTTCCCCGATCTCGCACTGTTAGTCAGTTAAATATTTCATAAACTCAAGTGACTCTAGTCATAAAAAACTTAAAGGACTCTGCCAAGTGTATACTCGTCCTTGTGACAGTCGCACAAACTTCCTCAGGCCCTCCGAAATGGTAGTATATGCATTTCGCTTAATAGAAGCCTCATACGAATCATACAACCTCAAATATTCTTGCAGGAGATAACCCGCCTTCTAGCCTCGAATTGACATCTTCCCATGACACTGCCACGATCACAATAACTAGGCAACCAATTAATACTTCCGAGTCCGTACTCATCAACCAGATACAAGAATCGGCTTCATCCCACAAATGAACAATTGAAAGATCTACTAAGAAATCCACATCTACACATAGACAACACGTCAAGACGATGATCAAGCATCGATAGACCCATGTAGTCCCTCTGCAGCATCACAAGTCTTCGGCGATTAGTTGTTACCGAGTGCACAACATCACATACGACTGAGTAGGAAGAAATCAAATATACAGGCTTCAAGCTGAAACAAGGCCGCACTACAAGGAAAGAAAGATAGGAAGTTTCCTAAATGCCTAGTAGCCTCTCGAAGATAAGTATGGACGTTATTATACCGATCCGCAAGGCTCTACTAGACACTTGATCATGACTCGTAAAACCTATGAACCTAGAGCTCTGATACCAACTTGTCACGACCCAAATCCCACCAAATCGTGATGGCCCTTAAACCAACCTGCTAAGTAAGCCAAATAGTAGAGGATACTACTACAATGAGAAGTCATCAATATATTAATAAAATTTCATAAAAATTCATAATAACGATCCAGATGAATGGTAGTACATGTCATAAGCTACTATGATTTAGATTTACAAAGATTGTAAAATGAATAAATACAACATCTGTTTGAAAGTTACATAACAGAAATGAAATCTTAAGCTACCATGAACAAAAGGTAGCATGAATCCCGCATGCGGGTACGTCTCCAATACAAAGCTCCCTCTTCGCAGCTACTCAGCTCCAGAATTTGCATGGTGTAGAAGTGTAGTATGAGTACAAGCGACCTCATGTACTTAGCAAGTATCTTGACTAATCTCAGAGAAGTACGTAATGACGAGGTTTTTATGTCAAAAGATACTCACTAGTCAAATAACCTATGCAATATATCAAAGATTGGCAACATGAAGTATAGCAGAAAAATAATAACTATAATCTCATCAAAACAGGTGATAATAATTTAATACAAGTAAAGGCTCAGCTTCAACAACAAGTCATCAAACAGAAATGCACACATATGACACCTTGCCACATTGTCAATGACCCTCGCACGACACAGACCACTTGTCACAACATAAGTCACACCCATACGGCAAAGATCTTGTGACACAATATAAATCCGATTATGTATCAATTGCCAAATAATACGTTCAAGAGGTCTTTTCAAGAATCAAATATATTAATGCATGAGGAAAATTTCATCATCTCTTCAATCTGATATGCTACCAACAACTCGACAAAATATGAGATAACAACTCCGCATAGGTAAAGCCGCCTTGGCAACCAAACCATCAAGTAATAGCAGTGGCATAGCTTAGCATGTTAAATGAACGCAATAAAACATGTAAAAATGCATGACACACATAAGGAAATCACATGCATATTCAAGGATGTCACCATCATACCACCACATAAACATACGCAATGAAAATTGCCCGCCCCCCCCCCTCCCCAGACCATCACATAACATCCCCACAATGCCACCCTCGTTTCGCCGCATGCACATCGCGATGAAATACCTCCCTTATGTCGCCGCATGCGCAAAAGCCACCTTATCTCGCCGCATGCACATCATAAATGAAATGTCTCCCTTATGTCGCCACATGCGTATCAACAATCAACCCGCACCACAATTATCACAATAATGCAAGATGACACTTTATCATCAAAAGGCATATTCTCATAACCCATAAACAAAGCGCACCAGGAAATGATAACAATAAAAATGTGGGTAAAGCACGACTATGACTAAATCAGTTATAGCAACCAAGTCAAGTAGTCATACAAAAGACCGCATATGTATCACAGAGAGCACACGTCCCGATCAAGGCACATTACAAGAACGAGTCTGGTTGTGTGCTCATAACCTACGTGTATCTATCTCCGAGGCAAATATAGCATAAGTCTCAAGATTTAATCATGTTTGACATAAGGTACCAATAGCTTCAACATTCCTCTAGCATGGTGTATTGTACTCACGAAGTCGATTAGTTATATAATACATGGAATAAGATAAAGCACAGAACCAAATATGGCATAGAGTGAGCTAGAGTCTACCCCGAGCATGAATACCCCTGGCACGTGTATATATGATTGTCACCTCATATATATATTACCTCCGCATGTAACAATTAATATCAATATCAACGCTACGCAAGGCACTTACCTCATTCGGGTTAGTCCAAAGTTCCAAAATCGTATCTCCTTGAGAAAACGACTCTAACCAGCTCAACTCTAACCAAACGTCAATCAAGGTAGTCAACCAATTACAAAGGAATTAGTCACAATGAATAAAGCCTCGATCTTCGAAGAATCCCCCAAAAGTCAACTCCGGGATCGTGCGCTCGAAACCCGGAACCAATACCAAAATTCAATGACCCATAATTTGTTGATTTCAAATATATGATTAGATTCCAAAACCGAGTCCAAATCGGTACTCAAATCTTCAAAATACACTTTCTTAAAGTGTAGTCAAAAACTTCAAATTTCACATTAAAATTCCATTTTTTTTATGTAGAAATCCATGTAGATTCTTGAAATATAATCACAAATTGGTGAAAATCACTTACCCACTTGCCTTACACGAAAATCCCCCTGAAAAATCATTTCTCGCGAAGTCTAGGGTTCAAAATATGAAAAAATGAGGTAAAATTCCGAAATTTCAACTCTTAACTCAGTTGCAGATATCGCATTTGCGACCATAAATTCACAGTTGTAGAGTTCGAAATTACGTCCACATGTTTGCAATTGTGACTAGAAGTCCACAAATGCGGAGTTCGCAATTGCGAAGTATTAGCACCAACAATCCCAAACTCTACCGAAATGATCCAAAACTACCTCGAAACTCATCTGGAACCCCCCGGACCCAAATGATATATGTATTTCAATCATAAAACACGCCACGAACCTGATCGCACTCTTAAAATACCGAAAAGAGATGGTCTTGACCCGATTTTCGCCATGGTCAAACTCCAAATTCTTAACTTAGCTAGTCTCTCAACTAATGACCCAAAACAAACCCGAGCCCCTCGGGACCCCGTCAAATTATACAAACAAGTACAAATACCTTATTATAACTTGTCCAAAGTCTCAAAACATGAATAAAAATATCAAAACTAAGAATCGAAGATCGAGATCATTCTCTTAAGTTACAAACCCTCTAACTTCGTCGAACGCGTCAGAATCCTACCAAATCAACTCAGAATGACCAATCTTTGCACACAACTTCCAAATGACAAAATGAACATATTCCAACTTCCGAAATAAAGATCCAAATTCGATATCAACAAAGTTAACTTCAGGTCAAACTTATAAAATTTCTAAACCTTCAAAATTCAAATTACCAACTTTCGCTAAAAAGATTCAAATCAACCTAGGAACCTCCAAATCCAAATTCGTGCATACGCCTAAGTCCAAAATTACCATACAAACCTATTAGAATCATAAAAACACGAATCTTAGGTCGTTCGCTCAAAAGTCAACATTGGTCAACTCCTCAACTTTAAGCCTCCAAAAATAAAAATTTCTCTTCTAAATCAATCTTGAACCTCTCAAACATTAAAACCAACCATACACGCAACTTGTAATACATCATATGAAGCTACTCAAGATCTCAAACCACCGAACGGAAGTGACAATACTCAAAACAATTGGCCGGTTCTTTATATAAAGGCATGTAACAAGTAAAAGCATTTAATAAGTAAAGGCATAAAATAAACTAGTTCTACCTGCATGCTTTAACCCATGGCAATACATATACACTCGTTAGGCTGCATGTACCCTGCCCCCAACACATAAGGCACATAAAAATAGACTCAGTTACATTCTAATTCTCTCAAGTCTAGGTTAACCACGATACTTACCTCGTTCTGAATAAAGCAACAATTCAAAATAATTTTTCCTTTAGAACAAGTCTCCAAACAACTCGAATCTAGTCAATAATGCTCAAACAAATCAAAGCTTAAGAAACCCTCCTAATACTAAAAGGTTTTATCTTTAACATATTTGAAAAAGTCAACTCGGGCCCAATTGGTCGAAATCTGAAATCAAGACCAAATATCGATTACACATTCATCCCCGAGTCCAAATATATGATTAATTTCGAGATCACACCTCAAAGCGAGGTCTGATTTTTAAGACTCAAATCTTAAGTTGCTACCCAAAACCCCTATTCTACTTTATGAAATCTTAAATTTAAGAGTGAAAATCTATGAAAATCATGGAATTAAATCAAAACTAAGTAAAAGTTACTAATCTTAGAAGTTAGGGTGAAAATCTCTTCAAAAGATGTCTTTATACGAAGTCTAGATTACAAAAATGAAAGAAAGTGAGCTAAAACACGAACTCTTATTCCTTTACCAGCTATAGATGTCGCAGGTGCCATAAAAGTACCGCAGAAGCGACTAAGAAGTTTGCAAATGCGGACAGGAGTAGGTGAAAATATTGCAGAAGCGACGCGTCTCCACAAAAGCGGCCATCGCATATGTGGCCCAAGCAACGCAGATGCGACCTTCCCCTTAGTTGATCCCCTCGCAGACGCGAGCCAACGTCTGCAGATGCGGTCCCGTACCTGCGCTCAACTCTCCACAGAAGCATAAATGCCTGAGATCCCTAAGTCTCGCAGATGCGAGCAAAACTTCCGCAGAAGCGAGCTCGCACCTGCACACCTGACTATCGCAGGTGTGATATCTGCAGCACCAACAATAGCAAAGCTCTCTTAAAACTTTTGAAACTATCTAAAATACTCCCGAGCCCCTCAGGCCCCATTTCAAACATCTATACGAGTATATAAACATTATATAAACTTGCTCGCAATCTAAAAAGATCAAAACAACATCTACAATCAAGCATCAAAACTCAACAATTTCAATGTTCATGAACTCAAATTTTCAATTTTCAACTATAAACATTGAAACGGCCTCGGGTCACCCGGGACCTAAACCAAATATACGTACAAGTTTAAAATTATTATAAACCTACAGGAATCGTCAAAATACCTATCCGAGGTCGTTTACCAAGAACGTTGACCGTCGTCAACTCCAACAATATCAAAGCTCTAAATTCAATTTTTTTTATCAAAACACATTTGAACTTTCGAAAATCAAAACGAACCATGCACACAACTCATAAATCATCAATGAAGCTATTCAGTGTCTCAAATCACGCAACAAAAAGCTAGAATTCAACACGACCTATCGGATCGTTGCAAAACGAATAAAACTTTGTATAAGCGATGGACTCATTGAATCAATGAGCCAACTTATACTTTTTAATTTTCGGTAAGTAAATGTGGCAAGATTAGTGTCTTCATTTGTGGGTTTTTTCGCTTGTGCAGTAAGATATCTAGCCTTATTACGAGCGCTAATACGTATCTTTATGAATTGGGACCATAGCGGGTAATTTGTTTCTTTCAATATTACAATTATAGGGAAAGCAGAATTATCTTGCTGGATAATAATATTTTGTGGTGAATTTGGAAAAATCGAAGAAGAATCTGGCATTTTGTTTGAAATGTAAGAAAATATGTGACTGCTAACTTCAGGTATATGCTTCAATATGTGAAATTTGATGCTTAGTTCTGCAGAATTAATTGGAACTGCTTTGATACTATGTCAAATAATAGTATTCAATAATATTTTGATTTGGTGTATTTGCAGTCCAATTTGGAGGTCTATATATATACACATACTTTAGCCTAAACTCGGAAAAAAGAACCTACAAGGAAACAAAATAACAGTCCTATACAAAGAATCAACTAATTAGGATACTAAATAGTACTATATACAAAGAAGAAAAACAAATATAAGATTCTACCTAGAAGGAAATAAATAACATAAGAAAATCAATTTCTAGTTTTTTTTTCTTCTTTTTTTGCGGCTTCAAAACATTCAAGTTTTGCCTGCACAGTTGGGGAAATCCAATGTTACAAGGTCGATGCTGGGAAAATAGAGACAAAAGGAAGCAACAAATGATGAAGCAAATTGTTAAAATCATCAATAAAGCGGCTTTGTCGTTTAATATAGCTCTAAAAATTGTTATTCTCTTAAATAAACTTTGAATTTTTAATTAAATTTATAGCCTTGATGTCACTCTCTTTCCGAGATATCTTTCCAAATTCTTAAATTTTGGAAAGTTTCATTTCAATAATGGTGGCTGTGATGTTGACGAAGATACATCCTGCCAAATTTCATTACCTCTTACAGAAATTCTGGTGTTTCTAAAAATTTACTCATTCTACTGTTTTCTGTATAAAAATTTATTACAATAATTGTAGCCTAAGCAAGTTCCGCGAAGTGGCGTAGTCCCAAATCAACCAACTGTGGACAGATTTCATAAATTTTATATTAATTACATATTATATATAAAATTAAATAAAAGAAAAGAATACAGAACCAACCAAACTACATGAATAGTCAATTGGTTAGTATAATAAGAACCCGTGTGCATGTCGCTATCCATGTTTCTGCATTGGGTTCTAATGGAATCTTAGGCCAAACAGATTAGAAAATTAATGATTTTGTTCATAATACATAAATTGAAATGCATCTCATTTGTTTAATATTTTTGTGCTACTCTGTTATCATGAAATACCAAGTCATGAACAGCTGGCCATTACCATATGTTTCCATTATATGTTGCGCCAGTGTTGACAGAAATTGCAGTTTTTTCCTTTTTCTTTGTAATTTAGTGAACACTTACTCTTAGGTCTAATTCTCTTTGCCTCAGAACATTTTTTTTGGCTAAGAGCATAAAATTGGCCAAACCTTTGGAATGTTATTCGCCATTTTTTTTACCTCAAGGGGTATGATTGACGAACAACAACAATAAATCCATTATAATTCCACGAGTGAGGATTAAAAAATATAATGTGTATACAGATTTTACCCCTACCTCAAAGGGTATGATTTCGATAAAAAATTATCCATACTGAATATTTTTACTAAATCATATCAACTCATCATGAATGAATAAGTGACTTAATGACGTAAAAATACATATGAATTAACTATGATTAAGTAAGAGATATTTACATACAAAACACATGTCATGCATAGAGTAATTTGGATGTCGGATACCGGGTGACTGGTCAAAAATCAAAAAAATAATTCCATTATGCATTTAATTTTTAATTCATTAAAAATATTTGAACTGTGCCAAAGTCACGGGTTATAGTTCCTTGACCACTCACTTTCAAGAAAAGATAAGCTAATTACCTACTCGCTATGAACAATCAGCATAAGATTAAAGATTAGTCCAAGAATCATAATTAGTTGTGTATAACCTATAGTGTTGTTTGGTTGATCATAAGATAACAATGATCCTACCTACCAATTTGTATACTTCTTAATCGTCTCCTTTTCCTCTCGCTCGTTTTCTTCTTAATTTCGTATTATAGTATTGATTTTTTTTAAAAGAAATTTTAATAAAAACATTGAAAAGAACACCAAACCAAGATAAAACAAAGATGTATGCCAAAACCAAATCAAATATAGGGGTTTAGAAAATGACAAACTGTAGTAGGAGCTGGTGGGCCTTGGAACCGGAATTTTTATCACAAAATTGACTAAATACCAAATTCCTTTTCTTATTTGCCGCACCCCCACTCTTCACCAACCCACCTTACTCTTTTTTTGTATTTTTGGGGGGGGGGGGGGTGGGGGGGTTATGGGGAGGTTGGAGAAAGCGAAAAAAAAGTGTGTTGGTAAATATGCACATGACATGTGATATATCAGGATAAGACGACACGTGGCAAGCATTTCTTAGTCAGCCACATATTTTCTTCGTTTCAATTTAAATGACACACTTTGCTTACAAGAATAATATATTTCTATCTTTGGAAACAATTCAATTTAAATTTTTTATTTTACCCTCTTTATCCTTGATGAAAAGATTTTAAAGTTACACAAATGACATGACCCTACAAAATTTTTGCCTCTTAAGGTTTTAAGACCACATATTTTAAAAGTCGTCTTTTTCGTTTTAAACTTTATGTCAAGTCAAACTATATTATCTAATTTGGAATGGGGGAGCAGTGTTTATTAATGAGATTGCCATACTATTTAAAAATACACATGTTAGATCGACTGAAAGAAGAACATGAAAGTATTTAAGACATTCTTACTAAAGTTTTTAGATAGAAGACAGAGTTCTTTATTTATCTAGCATAAATGACAACAATATACATTTGGTAATTTAACCAGTCAAAATTAAGTAATAAACTTTTTTAGTTTTGATGGTATGTGTATACGATCAAAATCATATGCCTTCGATCTATAAGCTCGAGGGGTCGTCTTAAGATCGAGTTTAGGCAAGGTCGAGTTCGAGCCGATGGACCAGACTTGAGCTTGAAGATAGGATGCAATGCCTGAGGATCGAAGTACGATAAATACCGAAGCCGAGTATGCTCGATCCCGAAATAATGCCGTTATGGATCTCTAACAGAATGAGCGAGATTCCTGCCACGTCCCCAAAATCATGGCGCAAATCCCGGAACAGAATTGTACGATTCCATATTAGGCGGTTAGACAGCTGTCCCAATAAGATTCCTTACTGTAAATGAAAATGTACCTTATTTAGGGTTCCCCTATTATATAAAGGGGACTCCAATCATTTGTAAAGTTCATCCATTCATTGGCAAAGAATATACTATCTTATTTTTCTGGCTCATTGTTCATCAGACTTGTCTTTTCTCTTTACTGTTCTTACTTTATTGTTCTTGGTTCATCTCGAGGTCACTAAGCTCGAGGCCGATACTGTTTGGTTACACTGGTTTGATTCATTTATTTCTCTCATCTATACTTTATACTACTTGATTATTAATTGGTATTGAACTAAATCACATATCTTTAAAACCACAAATCAAATCTAATTGTTACTCGTATTTTCGAGGTAAACAGTTTGGCGTCCACCATGGGCTAAAGATAAAAGTGATTATTTCATTATTGATTCTCATTACACACGTTATTGTTACACCTTTTCTTGTCAAGATTTTCTGATTCTCAGGATTAAACATGTCAAACTCGTAAAATGCACCTATTCATGACAACGAAGATCTTGGATTTCATGGGGAAAACAACAATGTAGAGGTCGTGTACCATCGATAAACCCCTGGGGAAGTGCCAAATATGGAACCAGTTAATGTTAGTTCGCACATTGCTTTAAATGCAGATTTAGGCGCAGAACCCGGAGGAAGTGTACGCATGGAAGCCCGAACTGGGGGCCAAGGAACACCAGGTATCGCTCAACTTTAGAGTCAGAATAAAACTCCGAGCATAGCTGAACTCGAAAACACTCGACGTGCTGAACCGGCGCTAGAGAGGTCGAACGAAAATGGCTCGGGACTGATCCCACCATTATGAGAATGCTCGAAGAGCTCACCAAGAGGATCGAATCCGGGGAAAAGCAGGTTGAATACAACGACAAAAATGTGGAAACTTATAACTCCCGTGTTGACCAGATACCGGGGGCACCTCCAGTCTTGAAGGGTTTAGACGCCAAAAAGTTTATACAAAAATCGTTCCTTTAGAGCGAGGCTCCGATGCCCATTCCTAAGAAGTTTTGCATGCCCGATATACCCAAATATAACGGGACAACTGACCCTAACGAGCATATTACTTCATACACTTGCGGGATCAAAGGAAATAACTTGAATGACGATGAGATCGAATCAGTATTGTTAAAAAAGTTTGGGTAAACATTGTCGAAAGGAGCCATGATTTAGTATCATAACTTGCCTCCTAACTCTATTGATTCGTTTGCTATGTTAGCAGACGCCTTCGTGAAAGCACACGCCGGGGCCATAAAGGTGGCAACGAGGAAATCAGACGTCTTCAAGATAAAACAAAGGAACGACGAGATGTTGAGGGAGTTCGTGTCTAGGTTTCAAATAGAGCGAATGGAATTGCCACCGGTCTCGGATGACTGGGCAGTACAAGCTTTTATGCAAGGTTTGAATGAAAGGAGTTCGATTGCGTCTCGACAATTAAAGCAAAATCTGATCGAGTATCCAGCTGTGACGTGGTCGGACGTACATAACCGTTACCAATCGAAGATTAGGATCAAGGGCGACCAGTTAGGATCCCCCTCGGGTTCAGTTCATCCTAACAGGTCGGCAGCTAAGCCCCCGAGGGATACAAACAGGGAATCGAGGTTAAACAAAGAACGGTATCAGCCGTATGTCGATCGGAGAAACAATGGTTCGGGCCGTAACGCTCCTCGGAATGATCGGAGAAACGATCTAGGTCAAAGCTCTCGGGGACTCATGAGTAAGAGCGGGTTCTATAAACACACCGACCCCGCGGAGGCACCTCGATTGTCAGAGTATAATTTCAGTGTAGACGCATCAGGGATCGTGTCAGCTATTGGAAGAATCAAAGACACCAAGTGGCCCAGACCCATACAAACCGATCCTTCTCAAAGGAATCCAAACTTAATGTGTAAGTATCATGGCACACATGGCCATAGAACCGAAGACTGTAGGCAAATAAGGGAGGAGGTAGCTCGGCTGTTTAACGAGGGTCACCTTCGAGAATTTCTCAGTGATCGGGCTAAAAACCACTTCAGGGAAAGAGATGCAAGAAAAAATAAGCAAGAAGAACCACAACATGTAATCCATATGATCATTGGTGGTGTCGATGTCTCACAAGGACCCGTATTCAAGTGCACTACGGGGTCGATCACCAGAGAAAAGCGGACTCGGAGCTATGTGCCCGAGGACGTCCTTTCATTCTATGACGAGGAAGCAGAAGGCATATCTCAGCCGCACAATGACGCCCTGGTAATTTCTTTTCTTTTAAATAAAATTCAAGTTAAACGTGTTCTAGTGGATCCAGGTAGCTCAGCGAACATAATCAGATCGAGGGTCGTAGAAGAGCTCGGCCTACGGGATCAGATTGTACCTGCATCCCGGGTCCTAAATGGCTTCAACATGGCAAGCGAAACAACAAATGGGGGGATAATCCTACCAGTAAACGTAGCCGGGACCATACAAGATACAAAATTCCATGTCATCGAAGGCGACATGAGGTATAATGCGCTCCTTGGGAGACCATGGATACACAACATGAGGGCGGTACCTTCAACTCTCCATCAGATGATGAAGTTCCCAATGGAGGATGGTGTGAAGACGGTCTACGGAGAGCAACATGCTGCAAAGGAAATGTTTGCAGTCGATGAAGTGGTGCCGATACCAGAGCCTTCGACCTCGGAGAAGTCGAGCACCAAAGGTAAGCAGGTGGCTAAATAGCAATCATCGCCCCCAGCCTCGACGAAACCGGAGCAACAGGTAATTGAAGACGAAGAAGAGGATTTCCTTACTTCTCAAACCTTCGTCGTTCCCGAAGAGTCCAATGCAACCAAATCAACTGTCGAGGAACTGGAGCAGGTCATACTGATCGAATACATGCCCGAGAGAAAGGTATACCTGGGAACGGGATTAACCCCCGAGCTCAGGAAAAAACTCATTCAATTTCTTATTGAAAATATGGATTGCTTTGCCTGGTCCCATTTAGATATGACAGGGATTCCACCGGCTAAGCATCAATTTCAGGTTCAAACCGGTAAAGCAAACAAGGAGGCTCCAGTCCGAGGTGAAACATGCGTTCATAAAGGACAAGGTAACCAAACTTCTTAAAATAGGGTCCATTCGAGAGGTAAAATACCCCGAATGGTTAGACAACGTAGTTGTAGTGCCTAAAAAAGGAAATAAACTTAGGATGTGCGTAGATTATAAGGATTTAAACAAAGCATGTCCGAAAGATTCTTTTCCACTGCCCAAAATTGATTGTATGATCGATGCCACGGTCGTCCACGAGATCCTAGGTTCTTTTCTTTGCTCAAAAAGAAAAAGGATTTTGCATGGACCCCGGAATGCCAGCAAGCCTTAGAATAATTGAAGCGATATTTATCGAGCCCACCTTTGCTTCACATCCCGAAGGTAGACGAAAAGCTTTACTTATATTTGGCTGTATCCGAAATAGCGGTAAGTGGTGTACTAGTTTGAGAAGAACAAGGTATGCAATTCCCTATTTATTATGTAAGCCGAACTCTAGGAGATGCTGAAACTAGATACCCTCATTTAGAAAAATTAGCACTTGCATTGATAAGCACATCTAGGAAGCTAAAGCCATATTTTCATTATCATCCCATATATGTATTAACCACTTACCCCCTTCGAAATGTTTTGCATAAGCCCTAGTTATCGGGCCGGCTGGCCAAATAGGCCGTCGAACTTAGCGGGTACCATATCGAATATCAACCCCGAACGGCCATCAAGTCTCAAATCCTAGCTGACTTCGTGGTCGATTTTACGCCGACCCTCGTACCCGAAGTGAAGAAAGAACTCCTGCTAAGGTCGGGTATATCATCGAGGGTATGGACCCTTTTTACGAATGGTGCCACGAATGTGAAAGGATCCGAGCTTGGCATTGTCTCGGCCTCCTTCATCTTGAGCTCCTCTCAGAGCTGCTCCACCAGCTCGCCCTTTTGTTGAGCCTAAAAAGTTGAAGTGTTAGCCGACCGATCGGGCAAGTGCATAACAAAACTTCAAAGGTATATTACCTTTTCGATAAGCTCGGTCTGTTCTTGACGAGCCTTTACAAGTTCGGCTCAAAGATCGCTGATCTCCCCCTCCTTTTTGACATAGAGGATCTTAAGGTCGTCCCTCTCTTCTGAGAGCTTCTTGAGCTCAGCCTCACATCGAGCAAGCTCAGCTCGAGACTTGGAAAACGCTTCTCGATGGAGCGTCACAGCCTTCACAAAAAGGAAAAGTTACACTCAGAACAACAAGCATAAAACACAAGCATGATCTTAAGGGCAGAAACTTACTTGTTTGAAGAGCCGCCGGGCCTCATCAAAAATAAAAGAAGCATCTGGGTCGGGACCATCGTCGATCCCTGCAAGGCACTCTCGAAAGATATCGTGCCCTTCGTGGCTCGTCCCCATATCTGGAGTTCTCAAGTTTCGAGCATCTCGAATTGCCCCTCGGAGAACTCAGGACCAGGCGGCGATTCATCTACGTTAATTACCCTAAGTGATCCACTCTGGGCATTCCCTTCTCTTTGAAGGGCGTCGGGACCGGGCCCCTCGGCCTCACCCTCCAAATGACCTCCAAGACGAGGTGCTCTTTTGCTGCCCGATGGCTAGGGGACTTTGCTCGAACTCCCCTCGGAGATTTCTTCGATCCTAGAGTGAACCGCATCAACCACCATCGGTTCGGCAGACTTCGAAGCGTCAGTGCTTCCTCTTTTTCGAACCACCAACATGCAGTCGTCATCTTCCCCCTCTTCATCCTCGTCCCAAAGGCGTTGGGCCGTTTCTGGAGATAGGGCCACAATATCGGCCTTAGGCTTTCGAGCCTTGCTTTTCTTTGGCTTCGGGGAATTTGCAGGCGACCCCCTCTTTCTTTTCTTTTCTTTGGAAGGCTTTGGGATCTCTTCTTCACCGGGCGGGGATGGTCGTATAGCAACAGCGCCTCCGAGGCCTGCATAAAGACAAAGTAAGTATTTCTTTGAGAAACACAAATAAGCAAAAAAGAGAACTCACATGGTTTTTAGCCTCCCATCGACTTTTGGCCAGGTCACGCCAGCTGCGCTCCGCGTACGAAGAAGTAGAGGCCAGTTTCCGGACCCAACCTTCGAGGTCTGGGACCGCACCAGGGAACCAAGCAACAGCTACACTATCGGAAAGGGGTTAGACCAAGAAAAAGATGAGGTCGAGAAAGGGAAGGGAAAGCAGGGAATAAAGTCACTATCGATAAGCATGTACCTACGTTTCATGTTCCATTCCTCGGGGAACGGCATCCTCACAGCAAGAATCAGGTCGGAGGTGCTGACTCGGACAAACCGGCTCATCCATCATCGATTTTTGTCTTCATCGATGCTAGAGAAGAGAGATTTTGAGGATCGGCGTTGCAGCTTTATCAGGCTACCTCGATAAAGGCGAGGGCTGTACAACCTAATCAAATGGTCGAGGGTAAAAGGCATCCCCTCTATCTAGCTCGAGAAGTATCTGATCAGATTGACGATTCTCCAGAATGAAGGGTAGATCTGGCCAAACGTCACTTGGTATTGTTGGCAAAAATCAAGAATAACTGGATCAATGGGACCCAGAGCTGGATCGGCATGGCCCAACATGAATGGGTAGGTATACACGCTTAAGTACCCTGCTTTATGACTAGTGATGTTCTCTTCAGGGGAAGGGATCACTACATCTTTGTTCTCCCAGTTGCAGTCCTTTTTCACCTGCTCGAGCTCATCTTTGGTTATCAAACAGATGTATCGGGACATGGGCTCACATCGGCCTGGTGTCGATGCAGGTTTTTTGATTTTGAAATCGGATGTTATTTCACACGGCGGGGGAATACACTCCTCGATACGAGGTGGCACCACCGTTTTACTTCTGGCCGGCTGCGATGATGAAGAGGCTTTCTCTTTTTGGGGAACAGATTTAGATGTTTTAGCCATTATGGTTTGGAAATTCAAGAGAAGAGAAAAAGGTGATGATGAAGTAAGAACAAATTGAGAGAATGGTGAACTCAGAGAAGTTGAAGGAGCTAATGAGATTTTGAGAAGTAAAGTTTGCAAAATTATGAAGTTAGCCTATTTATAGAAGTCGCTTAAGCATATTGGGGAAGCCAAATAGTCGACCGTCAGCCGACCCCAATTAATGACTTTGGAACTGCACGAAAGCGACCTTTTAGTTACTTCAGTCGCTGACATCACGAGATTGACATCAGGATCAAGGCGTCGGAGCATCGAAGATCAAATCGTTTCTTATCGACCTACTCTAAGAAACGCGGGGACTATCTGTATACGGTCAAAATCATATGCCTTCGATCTATAGGCTCGAGGGGTCGTCTTAAGACTGAGTTCAGGCAAGGTTGAGTTTGAGCCCGATGGACCAGACTCGAGCTCGAAGATAGGATGCAATGCCCGAGGATCGAAGTACGATGAATACCGAAGTCGAGTATGCTCGACCCCGAAATAATGTCGTTATGGATCTCTAACAGAATGAGCGAGATTCCTGCCACGTCCCCAAAATCATGGCGCAAATCCCGGAATAGAATTGTACGATTCCATAGGCGGTTAGACAGTTGTCCCAATAAGATTCCTTACTGTAAATGGAAATGTACCTTATTTAGGGTTTCCCTATTATATAAAGGGGACCCCAATTATTTGTAAAGATCATCCATTCATTGGCAAAGAATATACTATCTTATTTTTCTGGCTCATTGTTCATCAGACTTGTCTTTTCTCTTTACTGGTCTTACTTGATTGTTCTTGGTTCATCTCGAGGTCACTAAGCTCAAGGCTGATACTGTTTGGTAACGCTGGTTCGATTCATTCATTTCTCTCATCTATACTTTATATTTCTTGATTATTAATTGGTATTGAACTAAATCACATATCTTTAAAAACACAAATTAAATTTAATTGTTACTCGTATTTTCGAGGTAAACAGTATGACACGTTACTATTTGGTAAACTATATATGTCCTTAATTTAAGTCTGTCTACCTAATGTTCTTTTCTTCTTTATTTTCCTCCACTATGTTTGGTGGTAGTAAGAGGAAAAGATGTGGAGCGGAGAGAAAAGAGTTGGATAGTTGGAATGAAAAGTTATTATCCTCGAATTAGACAGGCAAAAATGAAAGAATAGTATCCTTCTTGTCAGCTTCAACTAGGGGTACATAGGTTGGGTCAGTTCGAATTTTATAATTATCAAACTAAACAAATAGAGTCGGGTTTTTAAATCTATAAACCAAATCAAACTAACAAAGTCAGGATTTTCAATCTCGTTTTTTTTGTTTGTTTTTTTCAGGTTTTCGGGGTTTCTCCGGTAAAGTCTTTATAGCACAAAATTTCTAATTTGTGCTTCAAATATTTCTTTAATCCTTGTACGATACAATTATATAATATATTTTTCAAGAAAATAACACAATAATATGAGATGAGTCATAGCATTATACTAAAACATTCAATAACAAAGTTAATAAAATCGCATAAAATAAATATTTCTAATTAATAAGCCATAATAAAAATGAACATAATCTAAAAGTACTATATAAGTCATGTTAAAATAAGTAAATCTAATAAGTTCTATTAATTACATGACTGTTTACACTAAAGAAAAAGATAAAAGATAAACTAAGTTATGCATTTTTATTATAAACCAATACAAAACTAAAAATAGATATCCAACACTCTTGTCATTTCTAGTGTTGAATTGAATTTATTTTGTTAGCATTAGTATTGATTTGAAATTTATTTGAGTTACTACATTTATGGGCTATAAAACTTATTGGACCATTCAAGAATGTCAAGTCCAAGCTTGAAATAATACATTAAAAGATAAAAGGCAAAATACCTTACCACCCCCTAAACTTGACACGGATTATTAGTTACAACCTTAAACTATTCGTGGTCTTAATTACCCCCCTCAACTTGAATTTTTGAGAGCCATTACCCCCCTGGATGTTGATGTGGCAAAAAGTGTGGGTGCACTCGCCTGTCACGTCGATTTTTCTGTGTATGTGGCATTTTTTTGAAAAAATAAAATATATTTTTACCTTTATAAGTATGTTACTTTTTTAGATAATTTTTTTCGAATACAATTTATATTAAAAATTGGATAGAACTACATTATTCATGCTAAATTTGTTTATTTGGCTAAAAATAATAAAGTTTTAGTTAATTTTTTTTTTTTGAATTTGACCTGAAAATAAAGATTTATACGATTGAAATAAATAGTCAAGGCATCTAAAAAGTTATAAAAATTAAACTAGTCAGTTTATCTCTTTTACGTTCTCAACTATTCTGTAACTAAATTAATTAATTCATTCGACCTCTTGTCCTCTTCCTTGCTCCCTTTTTTCTTTTGGTTAAACTGAAATATGGCTGTCCAACGGGACGGGACGGCCCGTCCCGTCCCGCGACCCGTCCCGGTCCCGTCCCGTCCCATCCCGTCCCGCTAAAAATTCAACGGGATGGGCCAATGTTACGCGGGACACGGGACGGGACGGGACGCCCGTTTCGTCCCGTTTGTCCCGTCCCGTTTCGTCCCGTTTAGTCCCGTCCCGTCCCGTCCCGCCTGGTTTTTTTTTATTTAAAAACTAGCCGTTGGCCAACGGCTTAAATTGCTAAAATGGCCGTTGCCAACGGTCCAAAAGGCCCCCACACCCCCCAAAACACCCCAACCCCCCCCCCTCTCCCCCCAAACTTTTAATATAACCCCTAACTTTAATATTTGTCACTTTGGCCCTATTTTCTACTATAAATACCCCCCATTCTTCTTCATTTTTTCCCACAAAAAATCAAGCTTCTCTCTCAAATCTCTTACATTCTAATATTCTATATTATTCTCTCAATATTGTTACTATCAAGTGATATCTTTCAACTTTCAAGTATTTGGGCAAATTTTTTGGAGCAACTTTCAAGCTTCAAATTAATTCGTCAAGTATTTGGAGCAATATTTCGGGCAATTTCTTCAAGTTTCAATATTTAATCACGGTGCACTCGTTCCATCTCCTAATTTTAATATATAATTTTTGCGTATCATTTTAGTGCTTAATTTTTGTGTTTACTTTACGTGTTATATTTTCGTATTTCATTTGTGTGTGTAATATTTGTGTTAGCTTTTTTAATTTAGTTTCGTATTTAAATTATGGCACCTAAAAATGTATTTGGTATTTTTAAAAAAAGTAGTAAAAAAAGTAGTAAAGGTGAAAGTAGTAGTAATCCTAATCCTAACCCTTCTCCTAGACCCCCTAGAGTTAGAAAGCATATTGATGAAATGACTCATGTTGATGAAACTTCATTTTCTCAACCCCCCACATTTTATGATGTTCATGTCGGAGAACAATTAGATCATGAAACTTTACAAAGACAATTTGGCAATGATATTTTTTTTGAGGATGAAGAAAATGAGGATGAAGAAAATGAGGAAGAAGAATTAGATGAAACACCCACTAGTCCCGCAACACAAGCTCCAACTCAGAGTCAATCTCAGTCTGGAGCTTTACCCCCTGTACCCCCTGTAAGGGGTAAGCCTAAGGTTGAACGTCCCAAAACATCACTTGTATGGAATTTTTTTAAACATGATAAAGTCAATCATCGTGCTATCTGTGAAAAATGTAAGCAACAATTTGCACACTCATTAAGTGGTGGGACGGGGGGGTTAACTAGACACTTGAGAAGTGCTCACAAAGATTTATGGATAAAAGCTAACATAGAAGCCGGAAAAATTATAGATCCTACCATTAGTACTGGCACTCCTAGTGGATCTGGTTCTAACCAAATTCAACAACAACTTGACCCTGCTTCCGGTCATATTTTACACAAATATAACAAAGATAGAGATCGTGAGAACTTAGCAAAAATGGTGGCGGTCTGTGGCTTACCTTTTACTTTTCCTTCTCACCCTGCTTTTGTGCATTATATTCAAGAAACTTATAACCCTGCTTTTCAAGGTTTTCCCAAGACCACGGTTAGAAATGATGTTTTTAAATTTCAGACTGAATATCTTCAGTATATTCGTTGTGTATTTTATCACTTGGATTGTAAAGTGTCCATCACATCTGATATAGGTCGTAGTCCTAATGGTTGTGATTATTTAACTGTTACGTGTCATTGGGTTGATCATCACTGGAACTTGCAAAAACGTATTATTGGTTATAAATTTGTTGATTCAAAACACACTAGAGCATATATTGCAACTACTGTTCTACAAATACTTGATTTTTATGGACTCGTTAATAAAGTTCTAACTATCACCTTAGATAATGCTTCTGCTAACACAACCGCGGCAAATAGCTTAAAATCTAAACTTTGTCCAATTAATCCAACAATTTTTCATGTTAGATGTGCATGCCATATTTTTAACTTGGTTGTAAAAGATGGTCTTAATTTATTTTCTGATGCTTGTAGTAAAATACAACATGCTTGTGGATATATTTTTCGTGCTCATAAACAAAGTAGAATTCGTGAATTTGCTCAACAATGTGCTAGTGCTGGCCTTCCATTTAGAAAAGTTCCAAAAGATGTTTGTACTAGGTGGAATTCTACTTATGAAATGCTTACAGTTGCTTATGATTATCGGGTGCCCATCCAAAAGGTATTTAATATGCATAATGCTTACCCTGTTGATCAAATTGTTGATTCTGATTGGGATGAGATCAGAGAGCTTACTAAATTTTTAGAAAAATTTTATTATGCTACAAAACAATTTTCTGGTATATATTATCCTACTATTACACAAATATTATGGTATATTTGTGGAATTTCTATTGTATTTGGTAAGTATAAAAAATATCCAACTTATGCACAGCCATTAAAGAAATGATTTTAAAATTTAAAAAGTATTTTTTCCCTATTCCCGAAGTTTATTTAATTTCTACACTACTTAACCCATCTTTAAAACTAGAGGTGCAAAGGGTCTTGTTCGTAAAATTTATGAGAATTTAGAAATTCAAGAAAATGAACAACCATCTCTCGAAAACTGCCAAGCTAGCATATATTTTTATGCTAGATCAATGTTTGATAAATATAAATCTATGGATAGACAGTACTGAAACTGCTCCTTCTACTTCTAAGTCTGGAGCAGAAGTTTTATGGGAAGATATGGATGATATAACAGGTTTTGATTCCTCTATTGATGATGAACTTGATTCTTATCTTAATCAAGGATTGGAAAATATTAAAGACGAAGAAGGCAAGGAACAACTTTTGTCATGGTGGAGGGAGCGTGGCAAGGCTTTTCCAACACTTTCAATTATGGCCCGAGATATCCTGGCTATTCAATCATCATCAGTAGCATCGGAGAGTGCATTTAGCGCGGCAAGATTTCAAATTGGAGATCATAGACATTCATTAGCGGAGGACAGTCTAGAGATTTCCGTCTTATTCAGAGATTGGATTAATTCAGAAAGAAGAAATCTTGGTTTTGAAAAACTATCCACTAGGGAGGAAGAAGAATACAACGAGGTACCACTGGGAGCGATGATGGCGTGGAGCTCATGGAACATCAATCAACATTGCCAATTCCAGTAGAATGTCCAAGAGATATTATTGATAAGTTACAAAGAAGTTATATAGGAGCTTACAAATATTAGTATGATAATTTGTAATTGGCTACTAAGAGGCCTAGTTCAAACAGAACCCTTCCTAGAAGGTGGCTGCGTAGATTAGGTGCTCTTCAAAAGAATTGTATTTGTATTTGAGATTTGAAAGTTCTATTAATAAAATAAATGGCTCTAAGAGATGAATTATTTTTATGATTTGTCGGTGTTACTTAATAGTTAATACTTTGAAATTATATTAAATAAATTATAACTCTATTATAAATTTATATTTACTAGATTATTTCATTACAAGTCTTTTGTTTTAATATTTTATAATTCTTTACTTAGTTTTCTAATTTTCTTTTTAACATACTAACATAGTAATATTTAAGTTTATTAAATAAGTCAAAAATCTAGCCGTTGCAAACTTTAAAAATATAGTAATTTTCAAAAAACTTAATTTTTTTTTTTTTTAAAAAATACACTAAGGCCCGCGAACCCGTCCCGCGACCCGTCCCGTCCCGTCCCGTCCCGTCCCGTTTGGTTGGCGGGACGGGACGGGACGACCGTTTCGTCCCGTTTGTCCCGTCCCGTTTCGTCCCGTCCCGCCACCGTCCCGCCTAAATCTCGTCCCGTCCCGTTCCGTCCCGTTGGACACCCAAAGAGGTCAGATGACTTAAGCATTTATCAATTCCAGATTGGATATCTCCTTTTATCATGACGAGTCTTTTGACTAATTTAAAATGGGATGGAAATACCAATTTGAATTTTTCTTTCAGAAACAGAAAATAGCCATTCTTAAAACAATAAATAACTACAAGAACAACTTCGATTATTATACCTCAGTCTCAAACAAATTGACATCAGCTATATGACTTATCCATTTCATGAACTCATCTCAGTTTGTGTAGTGAAACAAAACATTAGGTCGTAAAAGTATTCTCAATTTCCTTTACGATTAGAAAAGTAAATCCATGGGTATCTTTTCACTATGCAATTTATTTGAAACCAAAATTAACACCAGATACCTATATTTCTCTGCACGATAAACAATAGTAGAATTGTTGGAATATCATAAATGAACACATGATGCCCCAAGTGGTGCCCATTACTTAAGAAATTGGAAACGGATACATGTGCATAGTATTAGGGATGTACAAAGGAAACCGACAAACCGCACCAACCTGATAATCCGAATCAAACCGAGAAAAAAAACTCGACTATGGTTTGGTTTGATTTGGTTTGGTGCTGGGAAAAAAAACCCGACCATAATTGGTTTGATTTGGTTTTAACTAAAGAAAGTCAAACCGAAACCAAACCAACCCGACATTACATATATAGAAATTTTAGTTATATTTAATATATAAATACACTTATTGTGATGTAATTTATAAATATTTCTTAAACTTTTTCATAATTTTATCTTTTAAGGTATTATTTCAAGGTTGGACTTAGAACTTTTGGATGTTCCAATAAGTTTTATAACCATTAATATTATTAACTTAAATAATGCTAACAAAAGTCCAAACCAAAATCAAATCAATATTAATGCTAACAAAAGACATTCAATTCAATACTACGAACGACAATGTATTGAATATCTATTTTTTGTTTTGCAATAATTTAGATAAAAATGCATAACATATTTTTATTTTTTCTTTAGCATTTAGTCATGTCATTAATACTCCCTTATAAGTCTACTTATTTTAGCATGACTTAGTACTTTTAGATTATGTTTATTTTTATCATGGCATTTTAATTAACAATATTTATATTACATAATTTTATTGTCCTTATTGTTGAATATTTTAGGATAATGCCAGACACATTTCATACTTTGTATTATTTTCTTGGAAAATACCATATATAGTTGTATCTTACTAGGATTAAAGAAATATTTTGAGCACAAGTTATTTGTTTTGTGCTACAAAGATTTTACCGGAAGAAAACCAAAAAAACCCCGAAAACCCGAGAGTGAAAAACCCGAGTTTTATTGGTTTGGTTTGGTCTTTAGATTTAATAACCCGACACAATTGGTTTGGTTTGGTAATTGCAAAATCCGAACCAACCCGACCTATGTACACCCCTACATAGTATGATAGATCTTTCTAGAACATCTTATTTCAATTTTTTTTTAAATGGGCAATGAAAAAGACTAGAACCATATTTTAACAAAAAACTGATCTCTTTGACCGTGAGAAATGATTCTACAAAGATCATTCCATCTCATATGTTATTTTTACTGATCACATATAAAAAGGCGAGCTTTTCTTATAGATGCGAAATTAGGGTAATATTTACTACGTTTTGCCAGGTTTTTTTATTTACAAAAATAGCTAAAATTGTTTTACAAAATATACAAATTGGATAAAAAACTATAGTTTATATACAACTTTTTGGTTGTACAGAATCCAGTCAAACCCAACGCACATACGATTTATATATTTAATTTTTTGTTATAATTCAGTCAACACACATACAACTTATATGCATCTTGCATTTAATTATGTTGTTTGTATTTTGTATGTTATTTGCACAACCAATATACCATTGCATACAATTTATTTATATCTTCCTCTTCGAGTTTAACTCTAAAATTCTAACAAATAGTAACTCGAATCTTCACCAAATTCCGTAAAATTAGAGATATAAATTCTAAAAAATATTCTTAATTATTTGCTGTTATGTATCTGTATTGGTGTAAATAAATTAAATAATAATCTTTCTGAAAACAGAAACAGAAAGTTAGTAGAAATTAAATTCCGAAAACAGTAAACTTCTTCAAAATAAATTCTGAAAACGGTATAGGAACAAATCGAGCCCACTGAATACATAGTGTGTCCTTAAGAAAATTATTCCCCTCAAGTACCCGAGGTTCTGGAATATATCCTCCCAGGATAGAACGATTTAACTCACCGGAGTGTTGGTACCAAGAACGCCGATGAACAACGAACCACTCGTAGGCTGCAAACACACTGGAATTTTTATACAGAAGAAGAAGAAGATTTAGAAAATTTCGTAAGTAAATATTCTGGGATTTGAAGGTGTATTTATAGCCAATTTTGATGTTGTTTCTGAAAAGGTTTGCAACCTATCAGAACAGCCGTAGCTGTTGGAACAGGTGTGACACTGTTTCAGAACAGCCATGGCTGTTGAAAATATTACGGGAAAATTTAAAACGGATTTAAAATAATTCGGGAAAGAAAAACGGGCTGGACCGGACCGGGTCGCGTGTCATGGGTTATTCCGGATTGAATTTTCTTTAATTAATTTAATTAATTAATTAAATATTTGAAAAGAATTTTGTCCAAAAAGATTAATCAATCAATCTTTGACAAATCCGAAGCCGAAGCCGAGCCGAGCGAGCGAGCGACGACGACGGCGCGAGGCTTGCCTTCTTCTTAGCTCTTTAAGAGCTAAAAGATGAACTTCTCTTTATATACACAAAGATTTTCTTTCCTTCTACCAATGAGGGACAAAGTGCATTAGTGAACTCATTCAAAATTTCACTTCCCTCCATTTCTTTTCCCACCATTTTCCATTCACACTTCTTTTGTTATTAAATAACAAAATCCAATAATCCCCCACATGAATGGGGAATGGCTATAAACTTAAAGGAATGCACGGACGTGTGTGTGTTTTACATGCAAGAATTAATTGCATATGGATAAGTAGGTTTCCCTTTGAACTTTCCGTAGTGAACTTATATCGGATATACTCGGTCAATCGGTAGATTTGATATCTTTGAACCGTCGAGCTTTGTTGTATACCTAGACGACATAAGTCACTCAATCAATCCTCAATCATCTATGGTTCTCACGGTTGTGTTCGTTTCAGCCATGAACACCGCCTGGTTTCATGAGTGCTTAGAGAATGGGCCTTTACTTTCATTCTCCTTGAAGCGGCTTACACTTCACACTCACATAGGTAATTCCTAAACGTGTAATCCTAAAGACACACTATCTGGTCATATCCTGCCAGACTTAGCAAATCATTAAAAAGCTTTAAGCTCTATTGACTCATCAAAAAGCCTTAATGCTTTACCTGGTTTTTGAACATTGTCTTCATCACGAGAATGGATTGAGTTAGTTGACAATGTTGAACCGTCATTCACAACTTTTTTTGGCCTCTTTGAACCTAGCTCTTGGGATCTCCAGTCTGCTAGGTAGAGTTACCGCCATGATGACTTGTCCTAGGCCTTTAACCCCATTCCCTTTGATAATCTTTCAACCGCCTCTCTAGATAGGCCTTTTGTAAGTGGATCCGACACGTTATCTCTTGACTTTACGTAGTCAATTATGATAACACCACTAGAGAGTAGTTGTCTAACGGTATTGTGTCTCCGTCGAATATGACGAGATTTCCCGTTATACATAATGCTCCCTGCCCTACCTATTGCCACTTGACTATCACAATGTATACATACAGGTGCCAATGGTTTGGGCCAAAATGGAATATCTTCCAAGAAATTCCGGAGCCATTCAGCTTCTTCACCGGCCTTATCTAAAGCTATAAATTCAGATTCCATTGTAGAACGGGCGATGCACGTTTGTTTGGATGATTTCCAAGACACTGCTCCACTCCCAATTGTGAAAACATATCCACTCGTGGATTTAACTTCAGATGATCTGGTGATCCAATTTGAATCAGTATATCCCTCGATCACGGAAGGATATTTGTTATAATGCAAGCATAATTTTGGGTATGTTTCAGATACCCCAAAACTCGTTTCATTGCCATCCAATGTATTTGATTGGGATTACTTGTAAACCGACTCAGTTTTCAAATAGCAAATGCTATATCTGGTCGCGTACAATTCATGATATACATCAAACTTCCCAATACTCTTGCATAGTCCAGTTGTGAGTCACTTTCACCTTCATTCTTTTGAAGTGCATAACTCACGTCAATTGGAGTCTTGGCAATTTTGAAATCCAAATACTTGAACTTGTCAAGTACCTTTTCGATGTAGTGAGACTGTGATAATGCTAGACCTTGTGGAGTCTTGCGAATTCTGATTCCTAAGATCACATCAGCAACTCCTAAGTCTTTCATGTCGAATTTGCTAGCCAACATACGCTTTGTAGGATTTATATCTGCCATACTTTTGCTTATTATCAACATGTCATCAACATATAAACAAACAATGACTTCATGACCTGGAGTATTTTTAATGTAAACACATTTGTCACACTCGTTGATTTAAATCCATTTGCCAACATTGTTTGGTCAAATTTTGCATGCCATTGTTTGGGTGCTTGTTTAAGTCCATAAAGCGACTTAACAAGTTTTCACACTTTCTTTTCTTTACCAGGAACCACAAAACCCTCAGGTTGTTCCATGTAAATCTCTTCCTCCAATTCTCCATTTAGGAAAGCTGATTTAACATCCATTTGATGGATTGCAAGACCATACACGGCCGCTAGTGCCACTAACACCCTAATAGATGTTATCCTTGTTACTGGCGAGTAAGTGTCAAAGTAATCAAGGCCTTCCTTTTGTCTATAACCTTTTACAACAAGTCTTGCCTTATATTTGTCAATAGTGCCATCAGCTTTAATTTTCCGTTTAAAGATCCACTTCGAATCTAAAGGCTTATTTCTTGGAGGAAGATCAACCAATTCCCATGTATGGTTATCCAAAATTGATTGAATCTCACTATTGACTGCCTCTTTCCAAAATGCTGAATCAGAAGACGACATAGCTGGAATTTTTATGCAGAAGAAGAAGATTTAGAAAATTTCGTAAGTAAATATTCTGGGATTTGAAGGTGTATTTATAGCCAATTTCGGTGCTGTTTCTGAAAAGGTTTGCAACCTATCAGAACAGCCATAGCTGTTGGAACAGGTGTGACACTGTTTCAGAACAGCCATGGCTGTTGAAAATATAGCGGGAAAATTTAAAACGGATTTAAAATAATCCGGGAAAGAAAAACGGGCCGGACCGGACCCGGTCGCGGGTCATGGGTTATTCTGGATTGAATTTTCTTTAATTAATATAATTAATTAATTAATTCCGGATTGAATTAAGCCGAAGCCGAAGCCGAGCGAGCAACGACGGTGCGAGGCTTGCCTTCTTCTTAGCTCTTTAAGAGCTAAAAGATGAGCTTCTCTTTATATACACAAAGATTTTCTTTCCTTCTACCAATGAGGGACAAAATGCATTAGTGAACTCATTCAAAATTTCACTTCCCTCCATTTCTTTTCCCATCATTTTCCATTCACACTTCTTTTGTTATTAAACAACAAAATCCAACATTTGCAACAATATCCAATCCAATAATTTCGCAAAATTCGATTTCAAATTCAGATCTTCAAATCTTTTTAATGGATATCAATGGAGTTTAAGTCAGATCTTCAATGGAGTCAAATGGAGTTTAAACTCTTAATTAATGAAGTTTAAGCTTTTTAATTGGAACATGCAATGTTTTACTGGAAAGAACTAATCAACAAAGCTTTTTAATTCGAACTGATACAAAAACCATCCATTGGCACAAAAATTTTCTCATAGCTAATTAGAAAAATAGGAAGGTCCAACGATAACATGATCTATGGTTGAAAATTTGAATGACGAATCAAATTCTGTTTTCCTTACCACTATTTATTTGTAGATTACCCCCCCCCCTACCCCCCCCCCCCCTTAATTTATTGAGATATAAACATTTACGATTGACTTACTAGTTACTACTGGAATGTCTTGAATGAGTCTACTCATGAAGATAGAGAAGCAAGTGAATTTACGCTTTGGGTGACGTGCTTTGAATTAGGAATCTTAACATAAATAGCCAGTTAAATTTATTGTTCACTTTTTCTAGTCAGTATACATAGATTATACAATGATTATATATAATTATATAAATATTATACATGGATTATACATACATTATACATTCGCCTAGCTATTTTAAGTTTAAGCACTTGGGTAGACATCTATTTAAGCTAATTCTTCTTTGAATTTTTGGAAGACTAAAGCCCAATACATTACTTTATATACAATTGCCAATTATATCAGGATCTTTACACAAATAGCCGATCATATTCATTGTTTACTTTTTCTAGCAATATACATAAATTATACATTCATTATACACCATTATATACATATAATACAAAAATAATGTCTATGTATATATATATATATATATATATATATATATATATATATTATATTCATTGGCTCTTTTTTGCTTAAGAGGTTGGATGGGCGAATTTTTGGGTTAATTCTCCAATTATAAACTCTCTCTATTTTAAAAAAAAACGTTTTACTATTTGGGGATTCAAACATGATTTTCTTTGCCATAATTTTCACAAATAAAAAGTTTGCAAACTTCAGTATCGTTGCAAAAGCATTGTTCTCCTCTTTACTACTAAAACACTACCAGCTTCTCAATGTCATCAACACCCAACTCCTCAGCAATCCCCCCAAGCCACCGGATATCAACCCCATCACTAGTTCCATGGAGATCAAATCCATGACAGAGGAACATATCTCCTTTAAGGACAAGCTCCTTAACAAAGATATGAGCTTTACACTAGATCCAATCTCTGATCCATCACCTCCACGACAAGCCCCAATGGACTTCCATTATGAAACAGAGATCCCAAACGAGCCACTAAATCCCTCCCAGGAATACAACATCTCAGTCCCTACTACGATGGAAGACAAATAACGAATCTACCATCCCTGGAGATACTCCTTAATCATTAAGTTACAAGGGAAAAGAATAACACATGATTTGTTGAAAAAGAAATTAATGGACCTTTGGAAACCATCAAAACATTTCCCATTAATCGACCTAAGAGAAGACTACTATATTGTTCGATTCATAAAAGAAGAGAACATGGCTAATGTATTCCAAAAAGGTCCATGGTTTCTCTACGGTCACTTCCTATCTGTACAACGATGGATTCCAAACTTTGTACCATCAAAAGCAACACAATCCTTTACTGCAATATGGATCAGACTTCCCCAACTTCCCACTGAATTTTACGACAAGGAAATACTACAAAAAGTGGAAAGCTCAATAGGAAGACTCCTGAAAGTTGATGCTTGTACGTCGGCAGCCCTCCGAGGGAGATATGCTCGTCTCTGTGTGGAACTTCCTCTAAACAAACCTGTCACCCCGTTTCTTTTCATAGGATCTCATAAACAACACATCCACTATGAAGGTGACAAACTGCTATGTACATCATGTGGTCACTTAGGCCATGTAAAATCTTAGTGTCATCAACCCAAGACCATGCAAAGGCGGGAATCTTCAAACAAAGAACTGGAAGCAACCCAAACGGGACAAACAAAGCTTGAAGAACTATGGCATACAGTCCCTTTCAATAAAGGTAAACGAAGGGATCCCCCCAAAAGTGCCTCAAAATTGCCAGAGAGTAATCAAGATCCAGGTATAAGTGTTAATATTTTTGAAGCCAAGTCAGGTAAATTTCTATCCTCTCAAAATTTTTTTACAAANGGCTCTGAAGCCGCTCTTGGAGAAGCACCGGGCAGCTCGGCCCACGTGGAGATGAGGGAGGGCAGGTCTACTCGCCGTATCGTGATCCCTGGTGGATATAATTTGTTAGAAGACAGCGAGCAGGCCACAACGGACATGACCTTGTTGTGTGCGGCTGCGGAGCACGAGACGTTGAGAAGTGTAAGCAACAGGGATCTGTCGAGGCGGGTAGCCGGCTCAGCTTTGCAGGTAGCTTTCAGTTTTTTGTTTTGTCGTAAAAAACGACTGTGGTACGTACTGACGCGTTTCTTCTCTTCTTTTCAGACCCTCATCTTGGAGGTGGAGAGGAGGTGGCGTGAACAAAAGAAGGCGGCCACTTTCACCAAAATGGCGAAGAAGTATAAAGAGGTTTTGTATTTATAACAAAATGCTCTTATTTATAACAAAATGATCTTATTAGTGCTTTTCATGATTTGCAGGTGATATATGTATAAGGAAGGCTAAGGAGCAGTTTTGGAGTCAAAATTGGAGAAAAGAGGCCAAATGTGTAAATTCCTAATGAAGCTACGCCCTGCCAGCCCTTAGGATTCAGAAAACTGGTTTGGCCGCGGTTCTACCGCGACCGCGGCAGAACCGCGGTGGAAGGCAGTTGCAGAACTTCAGAGATTCAGAGAGGGTGATTGGCCGCGGTTCTACTGCGACCGCGGCAAAACCGCGGCAGGCGCAGTAAACTTCAGGGACCAAAGTGTCAATTACGGAATTTTTAGACCTAAACCCTATTTAAAACATTAGACTTCGCCCGAGAGAGGAATGTATTGATTTTTTAGGTTTCTTAGCAAGGAAAAAGATTGTGAGAAAATACTCTAAACACCTTTCTTCTTTTATTTTTATTTTATGATAAATTCAAGCTTAGTTTATGTTCCCATAGCCATGAGTAGCTAAATTCCTTGTCTAAGGCGTTGATGGAACCTATTGGGTGATGAACTTCTTGTTTATGTGAATACAAATTGCTAGTTTAATCTTTATTTGTTCAACTTCGTGTTCGTTGTAGTTAATTGACAGGATCCTCAATTAGCTGTGCCTATTTAGTGTGCATAACTTGGAAAAGAGTGCATATTTAGGGTATTGTTGAACAACACCACTCCTAAATTATTAGAGGAATCTATAATTGCGGGTTTAAAGGCGGGATTAGGAATAACGAAGCCTTGGGTGCAATCTAAATTGAATTGTGCTAAATAAAGCAAGCTAGTGTATCTCGGGAGAGTGCAATAGTAGATTACTGTGATTACTCGGGAGAGATTTGCGGCAAGATTAGCGTTCATGATTGATAGAGATGTGTGGGTAAATTTGTATGAGCATAAACAGAAGGGATTCCATCAATAGGGGAAATCATTGCCTTAGCTTTTTCTCATAATTGTTTACAACC
>NW_017674138.1:1246-1446 GCF_001879085.1 Nicotiana attenuata | reverse complement strand
ACGTTAACCTTTACGTTTTTTTTTACTTAGTTACAGCCATTTAGTTATTTGCAAGCTAGTTATTAAAGAACACTCAACTGAGAATTGAATATTTGGGAAGCTGGTTCTGAAGACTTAGTGGGTCTGAAGATAGCGGTTGATAGGTTAACTCTCTGTGGATTCGACCCTGGGCGTAATACTCGGGTTATATTTGCAACGTC
>NW_017674138.1:0-1022 GCF_001879085.1 Nicotiana attenuata | reverse complement strand
ACCCCCCCCCCCTCCCCATTTTAAATTACCAAAAACTTAAGTGGATCCCACCCGTCCCACATAAAGTATAAATTCTCGGCCACACGTGCTAGTTAAGGAGTTATCCCGGACGTTGTTGGTTGTTTCGGCTCAAAATCATAAATTCTTCGGCTTTCCTAAAACCTTAAATTGAGGTGTTCCGATTTAGTTTTTGATAAAACTTGTATAAAAAATGAATATTAGTTGTTATTTATGTGCTCTATATTATTTTGTGATTGTTTTGCGATTTAACTAATTTGTTGTTTTTTATCCGGACTATAGTATTAGTGTGCTAAAATAATTTGTCAAATAGAGAAATTGTTATTAGTTGTTAAAAGTGTTAATTAGTTACTTTTTACTGTGGTATATGTAGTTCGTAATTGTTTTGTGATTAAATTGTTTTGTTGTTTTTATCCGGTTTAAATTATGAATTTGCTAAAAGACTAGTAAACTAGATAAATTTTTACTTTAGTACCCTGTAGTGGTATCTTGTGGCCTAATGTAGTATTCATATTTGTAATGTAGTGACCTTTTAGCGTAGTAAAACGTAGTGCCCTTTAGCGTAGTATCCTTGTAGTTATAGAAATGAATCATTTAAATATCTCTTATTCCCAAAGAAAGTCAAAAAGTTGATATTCAAACACAAATTATCTCCGATTATAGTCCACAAACGTAAGGACATAAGAATTCAGAAAAATTTTATTTTGTGCCTCACACAACTAGTGTTAGTTGTGTGAGGCCTCTTTTTTGTCTCACAACTGTATGGTCCCAGAATTTTTGTGGACCCAGATGTGTAAGATATGGGTCCACAAAAATGTGAGATAAAAAGAGGCCTCACACAACTAGTGAGGCACAACATAAAATCACTCAAGAATTCAAGATACATTGGTGCTACTGGGCCTAAAATATTGTGTCCGAAACCAAAATGTAATTATTTAATAATTAAATCTTGTTTAGTTATAAAAATTAATTATTTAATTTTAGTATAGTAAAAAATAAGTCAA
>NW_017674137.1:104774-107492 GCF_001879085.1 Nicotiana attenuata | reverse complement strand
CCCCTAGAAATTAACCAAATCAGAATTATGCATCATTGCCACTGAAACTAACCTAATTGCTACATTAGAAGTCAGAATTATCAAACCATGGCTATACTATAGTTAAGCGGCATTGGGACTAACAAAGAAAAGAACAGGAGATTGATTAAAGAAGAAAACAAACAACCAAGAAAGCAATCGATGACTTAACCTAATTGTTGAAATTGGACTGACCACGAGAAAACACATGCATAAAAGACAAAAAATTAAACAAAGAAAGGAAAACGTTGAAGAAAAACTTATCTAGGGTTCCGCCGGAAAACTTGAAATCGATATTCGAACTGTTCCGGTCACATTTGAGCCAAGCGCCCATGGGGGTCTGATAGGGGAAGACAAAGCGATCTTATGGTGTTAATCTGGGCTCGATTAGGTTACTTTGGACTTTGACCGGAAAATTTCAATTCAATATTCGAGACGCTCCGGACAGATTCGAGATAGAATACCATGGGGGTTGGATAAAGGAAGAAGAGAGGGTATCAGGGTGTTAATTTGGGGTGGTTTGGAAGGAGTTGAGTCATGGCCGGAAAAGTTTAGATCTGATATTCGAGGCGATTGGATGGGATTCGAGATAAACTAAGATGGGGGTTGGAAAGAGGAGAGAACGGTGGTTCTAGGGTGTAATTTTGGTGGCCATCGGAGCATCGCCGCCGGCGGTGGCGATTTCCGGCCGGCGGCGCTAGGGCGGAGGACGGCGGAGATGGGAGGAGGACGGCGGGGCAACGCCGGCGTTACAGGGAGTACGAGGAAGATGGGTTATGTTTTGGTTTTTTTGTATGATTTTCGGACAGTTTTATTTAAATTCGAGAATCAATCGTGGCCATTGGATTTGGGGAAATGGACGGTCATGATTAAACGACATCAAAACGACGTCGTTTTGAGTATGGGGCAATTGGACCGGGCAGGGCGTTTGGGCCAGTGGTTTGGTCCGGTTTTGAGGGGTTTTTTGGGGTGGGCTAAACCATTTTTGGCCCAATTTGGGCATTTTATTGAGACCAATTTGTTTTCTTTGTATTTTCTTGCTTTTGTATTATTATTTTTTTTATGTATTTTTATATTTATTTATCTATTTTATAAAATGCTACAATAAAACTAAAAACAAATTGACTCTAACAATTATATTTCCTAATTAATTCCTAAAGAGATATGCAAACTAATACCAAAAAAAAATGCAAAATGGACCCTTTTTATTATTTTCTTAACATTTTGTTCTAAAATAAATTGATACTAAAATATGAAATTAAATCCTAAATGCAAAAATGCATATTTTTTTATATTTTCATATGAATTAAAGTGCACAAATAAAAATGCAACAATTACCAAAAGTGCCACAAAATTCACAAAATATTATAAAATACTAAAGAAATTGTTTTTGTTTGAAATTTTGGGAATTATTGCTTAGGGCAAAAATCACGTGCTCACAGCTACCCCTCTTTGCCCGGAAACACGAAGAGTTTTCGTGCAAAGATAAGTGAGCGAAAACGAGCGATTTTTGCCCGTTCGCATATTCCGTGTGAAGCATTTTTTAAAAAAAGAGTTGACCGCACCCTGCTTCAAAGGTTGCCTACATATCCTGGGCTAAACAGGAATCAGGTCAGTGTAGTTCGGGAATGTCTGGTAGCTGGGACTACCAAGAGCTGCGACTTTCTGCTGTTGCTGTTGCTACTGCTCGCTGACCTCCTTATTACACCGTGTTAAAATGAAAAGAAGCTAGCCTAAGCTATGATCTACGAATTACAAGAGGGTCCTATGTCTTCTAACTTGTTCTTGTGTTGCCTTGAACTTGTATCTTGTAATCTTCCGATGGTATTCCTGTTGTTGTTTTGCATTGTGATTGGCGATATTGCTGCCATTCCTCCGAATGATGCTTGATTGTTACCACTTGAAACATGTGTCCGTTTTCCAGGTGGGCTCCTGACTGCAGACGCTTAAAAAGTATTCCCTTGTTCTCCAGGCGGGCTCCTGATTGCTGAAATTTGAAATATTCCCTTGTTCTCCAGGTGGGCTCCTGATTGCTAAAACTTGGAAATAAATGCCTCTGTTCTCCAGGCGGGCTCCTGATTGCTAAAAACTTGAAAATAAATGCCTCTGTTCTCCAGGCGGGCTCCTGATTGCTAAAACTTGAAAATAAATGCCTCTGTTCTCCAGGCGGGCTCCTGATTTCAAAAATAGACAAACAAACAAAAAAAAGAATTTTCTCCCCCAGTTTGGTGGCTGGGCGCATCATGTTACCAATCACTACTAAAACTTTGAAAGCTAAAATTTGAATTGTACTTCCCTTGTTCTCCAGGTGGGCGCCTGACTGCTGAACTTAAAATGTATTCCCTTGTTCTCCAGGTGGGCGCCTGATTGCTGACACTTGAAATGTATTCCCTTGTTCTCCAGGTGGGCGCCTGATTGCTGAATTTTGAAAAGTATTCCCTTGTTCTCCAGGTGGGCGCCTGATTGCTAAAACTTGAAATAAATGCCTCTGTTCTCCAGGCGGGCTCCTGATTTCGAAAATAGACAAACAAAAAAAGAATTTTCTGCCCCAGTTTGGTGGCTGGGCGCATCATGTTACCAAACACTACTAAAAATTTGAAAGCTAAAATTTGAATTGTACTTCCCTTCTTCTCCAGGTGGGCGCCTGACAGCTGAACTTAAAATGTATTCCCTTCGTTCTCCAGGTGGGCGCCGTGATTG
>NW_017674137.1:99341-102338 GCF_001879085.1 Nicotiana attenuata | reverse complement strand
CCCCACTCGGTTTCCCCGTTCGCTTTCGAGTTTTGTTATTGATTCCGAAAGAGGGATACGAAAGGAAATATAATAAGGCTCAAAGGGATAACAAAGGATAAAGTGTTTGGATAGCAGAACAAAATGCCTTCGTCATTTCAATCTCAAAACATACCAAATACAATCAGGTACACAAAGATAAAGAAATCATACATAATATCTCTTGACTGCATCAGAATTGATAGCCATTTCTACACACTTTCCTTCCACGTCCGTTAGATATAAAGCGCCATTGGACAAAACTCTGGTTACAACAAATGGCCCCTGCCAGTTTGGGGCGAACTTTCCTTTTGCCTCAGCCCAATGAGGTAGGATACGTCTCAGCACCAACTGTCCTACTTCGAACTTCCGCGGACGCACTTTCTTGTTATATGCTCTTGCCATTCTCTGTTGGTACAATTGACCGTGACACACTGCTGCCAGTCGCTTCTCATCAATCAAACTTAGTTGTTCCAGGCGAGCTTTAACCCATTCATCATCATCAATCTCTGCCTCGGCGATGATTCGGAGGGACGGGATTTCAACCTCTGCGGGTATTACTGCTTCGGTTCCATACACCAATGAATAGGGAGTCGCTCCTACTGAAGTGCGGACAGTAGTGCGATAGCCTAACAAGGAAAAAGGTAGCTTTTCATGCCATTGCCTTGACCCTTCTACCATTTTCCGAAGTATTTTCTTGATATTCTTGTTAGCTGCTTCGACTGCCCCATTTGCCTTAGGACGATATGGGGTGGAATTGCGGTGCATGATCTTAAACTGCTGACATGTCTCGGCCATCAAATGACTATTGAGATTGGCACCATTATCTGTGATGATTACCTTCGGGATCCCAAACCGGCATATGATATTTGAATGTACGAAATCGACAACTGCCTTCTTAGTCACGGATTTGAAGGTTTTTGCCTCCACCCATTTAGTGAAATAATCAATAGCTACCAAAATGAATCTATGCCCATTTGAGGCTGCTGGCTCAATCGGACCAATAACATCCATTCCCCAGGCAACGAACGGCCATGGTGCTGACATTGTATGCAATTCAGATGGTGGAGAATGAATCAAATCTCCGTGTATCTGACATTGATGACATTTGCGCACGAAACTGATGCAGTCCCGTTCCATAGTAAGCCAATAATAACCTGCTCGGAGGATCTTCTTTGCCAATATTTATCCACTCATATGAGGTCCACAAACTCCCGCATGTACCTCAGCCATGATAACTGTAGCCTGTTTGGCATCTATGCATCTCAATAACCTAAGATCTGGAGTTCTCTTGTACAATACTCCTCCATTGAAGAAAAATCCGCTTGCCAAGCGTCGAATTGCTCTCTTTTGATCCCCTGTAGCTTGTGTCGGGTATACTCCCATCCGGAGATATTCTTTTATATCATGGAACCATGGCTCACCATCAAACTCTTCCTCCACCACATTGCAATAGGCATGCTGATCTCGAACCTGAATCTGTAACGGATCCACGTAAGCCTTGTCCGGATGATGCAACATTGATGCCAAAATGGCCAAAGCGTCGGCAACCTCATTGTGCATCCTTGGAATGTGTTTGAAATCTATTGATTGAAACCGTTGACGAAGTTCATGCAAACACTGCCGGTATGGTATGAGCTTCAAATCTCGTGTCTCCCACTCTCCCTGAATCTGGTGTACAAGAAGATCCGAGTCACCCATGACCAAGATTTCCTGGACACCCATGTCTATAGCCAATCTCAATCCTAGGATACATGCTTCGTACTCAGCCATGTTATTGGTGCAATAGAAACGAAGTTGAGCAGTGACAGGGTAGTGTTGCCCTGTCTCAGAAATCAGTACTGCTCCTATTCCGACACCCTTGGCATTGGCAGCACCATCAAAGAAAAGTTTCCATCCAGGCTTCTCGACCTGTTCTAATTCTTCAACATGCATTATCTCCTCGTCCGGGAAGTATGTTTTCAAAGGCTCATATTCATCATCAACGGGATTCTCAGCTAGGTGATCAGCCAGCGCTTGTGCTTTCATTGTAGTCCGAGTCACGTAGACAATATCAAACTCCGTGAGCAGGATTTGCCATTTCGCCAGCCTCCCTGTGGGCATGGGCTTTTGAAAAATATACTTCAATGGGTCCAACCGAGAGATGAGATAGGTAGTATATGCTGACAAGTAATGTTTCAACTTTTGCGCTACCCAGGTTAAAGCACAACATGTCCTCTCGAGTTGAGTGTATTTTACCTCATATGATGTGAACTTCTTGCTGAGGTAGTAAATCGCCTGCTCTTTTCTTCCTGTGATGTCATGCTGCCCCAGTACACAACTAAAAGAATTGTCCAACACAGTCAGGTAAAAGGATCAAGGGCCTTCCTGGCTCTGGCGGGACCAACACAGGTGGACTAGCCAAATACTTCTTAATCTTGTCAAATGCTTGCTTCTAAATCCTGGTTGGTCATGTTTGACTTGTCCTTGGAGCGAGTGTTGTAAGGATGGGTTGCGAGAATGCCAGTCAGCTTAAACACCTGCCTGGACTCATCAACAACAACTTTGTTAGCGGTTAGGGAATTAACAAATAGATAACCGCACATTGATGGGTGGATGCACCTAAGCGATCAACCGTTTCTATTATGTCTCTGTTCATTCACATGCGTCATCCCGGCTTTCCATTTCTTTTCTTGCCAATTAGCTCCCACTCTTATCTTTTCCTTTTCACTTTGTTTTGCTCTCCCTCTTATTATTCTCTTTCCTTTGGTTTTTCCTCTGTTTGTATTATTCCTTTCTGGTTTTCCCTTTTATTATTTAGAAACGATCGAATCCTATGGAGATTGCCTACGTATCACAACCCTGCGTGAATCAGACCAAGCGTAGTTCGTGAAAAATAAATGCAAAGTAGGAGCATGATATTTTTGGCAATTTCAATTTTATTGATAGCAAATTTGTCTATTACAAAGACTCAAAACAACTAACAGACTCTAAGAACTA
>NW_017674137.1:0-99278 GCF_001879085.1 Nicotiana attenuata | reverse complement strand
GCTGGCAGCTGGACATCGGGAAACAAGCACAAAGCTTTGTAGGCCACACTGACTTGGCCACCCAATCCTTGCATGTTCCTGAAGGATTGCTCCAGGCTTTTTACTTTTCGAAACATCTCTTCCTGTTCCGGGTCCTTAAGCTGCTTATCAGTTTCCACCGGGAGCTCAAAGCAAGGAGTGTAGGAATATGGCTCAGGAGCTTTAAAGGTAGGCTCGGGAGGGTAGTATTGGCTGTCATGAGTTGGAAACAATGGCTCACTGGAAGATCTTTGCAACGTGGCAGGTGGAGGCGCCACAAATACTGGAGCAATTGGTGGTGAAGGACATGGAATTTGTTTGGGTGGTGGTGGTGGTGGTGTCTGAGAGGTGGTTCCGTAGTACTGCTGGTAAGTAGGGAAAGCGGGAGATGAGTTCACTGTGGGAGGATCTTGGGGTTGAGCTGGTGGTGGGAGGTAGTTGGGGTTGACAGGATAGACTGGTGGTGGATGTCCCTTCGACCAGGCCTGGTACATCTCGGCCATTTGTTGCTTTAGTTTATACATCTCCTCTCTCATTGTATTAACGTCCACTGCCTCCTCCTCTCTGGATGGGTCGACAATGCTTGCTTCTAAATCCTGGTTGGTCATGTTTGACTTGTCCTTGGAGCGAGTGTTGTAAGGATGGGTTGCGAGAATGCCAGTCAGCTTAAACACCTGCCTGGACTCATCAACAACAACTTTGTTAGCGGTTAGGGCATTAACAAATAGATAACCGCACATTGATGGGTGGATGCACCTAAGCGATCAACCGTTTCTATTATGTCTCTGTTCATTCACATGCGTCATCCCGGCTTTCCATTTCTTTTCTTGCCAATTAGCTCCCACTCTTATCTTTCCCTTTTTACTTTGTTTTGCTCTCCCTCTTTTGGTTCTCTTTCCTTTGGTTTTTCCCCTGTTTGTATCATTCCTTTCTGGTTTTCCCTTTTATTATTTAGAAACGGTCGAATCCTATGGAGATTGCCTACGTATCACAACCCTGCGTGAATCAGACCAAGCGTAGTTCGTGAAAAATAAATGCAAAGTAGGAGCATGATAAATGCAAATTCGTCTATTACAAAGACTCAAAACAACTAACAGACTCTAAGAACTAAAAACTCCATCATCCCTGTTCTAATACAGACAAAATACAGACTCTGGTAAAAGAAATACGAACCCAAATGACCTAACTCCATAAAAAGGAAATACAGACTCGGATGACAAACTTTTGTTTTAGTAGAAGAAAGAGTGCCGACTCAAGGACAATTAAGAATACATTAAAGCTCCTGGTGCCCGCGGGACATCATTCGGTCTCGCCGCGGGCCTATACGCGAGTTCCCTTTGAAGTCTGTCCAGGTTGTTCATTATCTGCTTCACAAATATCATCACTGATGCCAAGAAGGTGGTACGGGTCATGTTCTCGCACATTTGACATTTCCTAGTAATGGAATGAGCAACGGTTAAGATTCTCTCTCGGATTCTTCCTTTCTCTTGAAGCAACCGCCCTAAATCTTCTTAATCTTCTTTCTTCTTCTTTCCCAATACTCCTCCGGTGCCGCTTTGAATAGCCTGCGTAGTTGCTTTGAGTGCTGAATAGCTCATAATCTTGTTAGACTTGAGACCCTCTTCCACCATACTTCCCATCTTCACGACCTCATTGAAAGTTTTCCCCACTGCGGACACCAGATGACCATAGTAGGTTGGCTCCAAAGCCTGAAGGAAATAATCAACCATCTCATTCTCTTTCATCGGAGGATCAACTCTTGCTGCCTGTTCTCTCCAACGGAAACCGTACTCTCTAAAGCTTTCTCCGGGCTTCTTCTCGATTTTGGTCAGTGACAGCCGGTCCGGGACAATTTCGAGATTGTATTGAAAATGACATGCAAATGCTTGAGCCAGGTCGTCCCAGGTGTACCACCGAGCATGATCTTGTCGTGTGTAACACTCTAACGCTGCTCCACTTAAGCTTTGACTAAAATAAGCCATTAATAGCTCATCTTTTCCCCCAGCTCCCCTCATCTTGCTGCAGAATCCCCTCAGATGGGCTACAGGATCACCATGTCCATCATACAAATCAAACTTTGGTAACTTGAACCCTGCTGGCAGCTGGACATCGGGAAACAAGCACAAATCTTTGTAGGCCACACTGACTTGGCCACCCAATCCTTGCATGTTCCTGAAGGATTGCTCCAGGCTTTTTACTTTTCGAAACATCTCTTCCTGTTCCGGGTCCTTAAGCGGCTTATCAGTTTCCACCGGGAGCTCAAAGCGAGGAGTGTAGGAATATGGCTCAGGAGCTTTAAAGGTAGGCTCGGGAGGGTAGTACTGGCTGTCGTGAGTTGGAAACAATGGCTCACTGGAAGATCTCTGCAACGTGGCAGGTGGAGGCGCCACAAATACTGGAGCAATTGGTGGTGGAGGACATGGAATTTGTTTGGGTGGTGGTGGTGGTGGTGTCTGAGAGGTGGTTCCGTAGTACTGCTGGTAAGTAGGGAAAGCGGGAGATGAGTTCACTGTGGGAGGATCTTGGGGTTGAGCTGGTGGTGGGAGGTAATTGGGGTTGGCAGGATAGACTGGTGGTGGATGTCCCTTCGACCAGGCCTGGTACATCTCGGCCATTTGTTGCTTTAGTTTATACATCTCCTCTCTCATTGTATTAACGTCCACTGCCTCCTCCTCTCTGGATGGGTCGACAATGCTTGCTTCTAAATCCTGATTGGTCATGTTTGACTTGTCCTTGGAGCGGGTGTTGTAAGGATGGGTTGCCAGAATGCCAGTCAGCTTAAACACCTATCTGGACTCATCAACAACAACTTGGTTAGCGGTTAGGGCATTAACAAATAGATAACCGCACATTGATGGGTGGATGCACCTAAGCAGTCAAACGTTTCTATTATGCCTCTATTCATTCACATGCGTCATCCCGGCTTTCATTTCTTTTCTTGCCAATTAGTTCCCACTCTTATCTTTTCACTTTGTTTTGCTCTCCCTCTTTTGGTTCTCTTTCATTTGGTTTTTCCCCTGTTTGTATCATTCCTTTCTGGTTTTCCCTTTTATTATTTAGAAACGGTCGAATCCTATGGAGATTGCCTACGTATCACGACCCTGCGTGAATCAGACCAAGCGTAGTTCGTGAAAAATAAATGCAAAGTAGGAGCATGATATTTTTGGCAATTTCAATTTTATTGATAGCAAACTTGTCTATTACAAAGACTCAAAACAACTAACAGACTCTAAGAACTACAAACTCCATCATCCCTATTCTAATTCAAACAAAATACAGACTCAATCAACTGACTGTCTTTTAACGAAAAGGAGATACAGACTCTGGTAAAAAGAAATACAAACCCAAATGACCTAACTCCAAAAAAAAAGATACAGACTCGGAAGACAAACTTCTTTTTTTTAGTAGAAGAAAGAGTGCAGACTCAAAGACAATTACGAATACATTAAAGCTCCTGGTGCCCGCGGGACATCATTCGGTCTCGCCGCGGGCCTATATGCAAGTTCCCCTTGAAGTCTGTCCAGGTCGTTCATTATCTGCTTCACAAATATCATCACTGATGCCAAGAAGGTGGTACGGGTCATGTTCTCGCACATTTGACATTTCCTAGTAATGGAATGAGCAACGGTTAAGATTCTCTCTCGGATTCTTCCTTTCTCTTGAAGCAACCGCCCTATCTGTTGGGCCCTAGCCTCCAAAGTCCGCTCAGCCGCCTGGCTTTGTTCCCGGAGTTGTTGCAAGTCCATTTCTAACTGTGCCAATGCCATGTAACAATGTTCTCTTTCGACTTTGAACTCTTTTGCCTGCTTGATCATACGGTTTTCTGTGGCAATAACCTTTTTCTTTAATCCCGTGACCTCATTGTCATATTCTTCTTTTAACTGTTTAACCATGCGGGTCCCGTTCTTCTGCGTTTTTAGCCAATTGTTTTCGTACCCCAGCTAATTCCTTTTCTGCCTTGTTGCGGTCAAAACTGTAGTCGTTCACCTTTTGCCTTAGATTTGCTATAAGCTTTGCATCTTTGGCACTCCTGACAGGATTATCGGCCTCTAACTTCATTTTCTGGATTTGGGCTCGCAAGGCTTCATTCTCTTTGGCCAATTGTTTTTTCTCACCTTCATCAGCCGCGGCTTGCAAGCTATTTTCAAATCGGAGGTTTTGGACCTGTTTTTCCAATGCTCCTATACGGGCCCTATACTCATTTTCTTTAGTTAACCAATCCCACTGTTCTCGTGCTGATTCGGCAAATTCCTGGATGTGAGGTCGTTTGGCCGGTCTTCCGAATGCAACGTCCCTTCTATACCAAGCCTGATAATCAGGCGACACTTCTCCTTTGGCTCGATCTCGAACACAAGTGTTTGCCGTCAAATATTGACATTCGCTCCAGATCTGGCGGACCGTTGCTTCAGGAAACTGGCCATCAGGGCCAATCTCAACCACTTGCAAACTGAGATCATCATCCTTAGGTACTATCTGGCATCTCCCCAGCTGCCTCAACACTCGATACGGTGCGTAAGGCTGAATGCTTCTAAGCCCCATCAGAAGGAAATGTGGTCGGGCTGCCGGCATATATACGATTTCATCAACGGGTAACCATCCCAGTGTCCACTCTATTTGGCTAGCAGTGAGGGACCGAAAATATGTTGTCCAACCCGTGACTCCTTCTGGCAATTCGGCCCCTTTAATCCTCGTGTAAAACTCTTCTATGCATGTTTTTTCTGGAGACCCGTAGCTCAAAAACTGAGGGCGATGACACAGATGCTCGATCATCCACATTTGTAACAATAGACTGCACCCCTCGAAGAAAGCTTCCCCGGCCTTGCAGGCTGTAAGAGCACGGAAGATGTCGGCCAATATCATAGGTGCAAGTGTACTTTTGGCTTGAGTAATTAACATGCTGACGACCCCAGCTATTTTTATGTCAATGTTCCCATCCTTCCTTGGAAATACCAGAAGCCCCAGGAAAGCTACCATAAAGGCGAAACGTCGATGCTCCTCCCACTTCTGGCGGTTTCCTTTGCTACATATCTTACTTTCGGGGTTGTTGAACCCCCCGATATGGCCATATCGATGATATATGAAGCTCAGAGTACAAAAGCCATTTGCCAGATCTGGGTTATGGACGGCTCTGACTATCTTTAAAGAGTCTAGAAATCTGTGCACGGCTACAACTCTGGGGGCAACCAAGTATTTGTGCCTCAACGGAACCTCATCCTTTCCAATGTAGCCAGCTATTTCCTCTAATGTCAGGGTAAGCTCAAAGTCCGAAAAATGGAACACATTATGTGCTGGGTCCCAACATGTGGTTAGTGCTCTAATAATATCTCCCCGAGGCACAATATCGAGCAAACCGGTAAGCCCTTTCAAATGTTTCTTGACTGCACCTTGCCCTTCTCCGCCTAAATCGTTCCACCACAGACGTAACTCCAAAGGGATTTTATGCATGATTGAAAATAATTCATTTTGAGTCGTGCTCATCCTGCACATTTATTAAGGTGATTTTAATCACTTATTTTGACCTAAAAGAGAAAAATGGCACAATCTCTGTTCAAATTTCCAATTTAAGCAAACAGCCGGTATTGCGGATACGGCCTTTCAGCACTTCATAAAGAAGATTTTAAGGCTGTGCCTGCTAACTGTTAAAAAATGACTCAGGGTGGCTGTTCTTGCAAAAACAACCTTCCGGCGCCCTTTTGGGGCATTCGGCTTATTTTAAACAAGAATGGCGGCACCCGACTTATTCATGACGAAATTAAAAAATTTGGCATTTTTTGGCTATTTTTGAAAAGGGGAGGTTGGACCCGATGAGGGTTGCCTACGTATCTCACATCCGATGAGAATCAAACCAGCGTAGTTCGGGCAGATAAATCTAACTATTTTTGAAAACAAGACCCTTTTTTTTTGTTTTTTATTGGCAAATTCACTATTTCTGAAAGCAAGATTCTTTTTTGTATTTTCTTTTCAGTGGCAAATAAACTAATTGGAAAATAAAACTCTTTTTTTTTGTTTTTCTTTCCATTGGCAAACTAAAGAGAACTTTTCTTTTTTTCATTTTCTCAAAAATTCGGCAGCATTTCGGCTACTTGGACATTGTTTTTTTTCTGGTATAGGTAATTAACTCTCTCTATACTGCTATTTTCTCTTTTTTTGTTTTTCCCACTTTTTCCCAAATATTCAAAGCCGGTCAGCATGCGGGTCCCAAACAGATAAATGCACAAGTAGGATGCATCAGGATGGTCCATTATTCCGGGTACACCTGTCCTAGACGGACCCAACCCCTGTGTTGAGTCCCCTAAGTCAAATGCACGTGATGCAGATAAGCGTTCCTACTAGGGATCCGGCATGAAGTCAAGTTCTTCTAGGTTCAAAACCTAGGTATGTGTTCTAGACTGTGTACCCGAGCGGACAACTCGAGTCGAGGAGGGGGCTACGTACCGGGAACCCAAAGGCCATCCGGCTTAGTAACTTGTCCGGCCTCTTTCTTATTTCAGGGTATTGACACTAACAGAATAGGGAGTCTCAACCAGTAAGCACATCCCCGGAGGTGAGAAGAGAAGGGTTCCGGCACAGTTTATATACAGTTCAGATAATATCAAAGCGGTAAAAAGCAACATTTTGCACATTTAGCATGAAACATGTAGGAAAATCAGATAAAGCCAAATACAACAATATATCTAAGCTCGAATTCTGAACCCTGAACCAAAGTTCTGGGTTCTGTGTCCCCAGCGGAGTCGCCAGAGCTGTCACACCTCCTTTTTCACTACACCCGCGAGGGTGTAAAGGAGTTTTTTCCAATTAAAGGACAATCGGAACGGGATTTATTATTAATATTCAGAGTCGCCACTTGGGAGATTAATGGTGTCCCAAGTCACCGGTTGAATCCCGATCCGAGGAAATTATGACTCTGTTAACAGTCCGCGATCCAGAAATCCAAGTAAGGAATTCTGTTAACCCGGGAGAAGGTGTTAGGCATTCCCGGGTTCCGTGGTTCTAGCACGGTCGCTCAACTGTTGTATTTGATTTTATCTGATTTCAAAACATGTCCAAACTCATGTGCTTTTATTAGTAAACCGCTTTTATATTTTTTTTTATTTTTTATAAGAATTGCAACGTCGTGAAAATGCATCTCGAACCACGTCGCACCAGTGCACCCGTGATTGTTAACACATTTCGACTTCGTTGAGGTTTGGATTTGGGTCACATAAATGTGCACCCGCATTTAGGAAGGTAATATTATTAAAATACGCGCCTAAAGCAACTACGCGTTTATTATCTTTGGGGAAAAACCGTGAGATTCGCTAAACGGTTCACCCGAATTCTAAGTATTTTTATAGCATTCATCGAGGGCCCCGCAATTTGTTTGTTTTGTTTAGTGAGGATCGTCTCATTTATTACTTAAAAGACAAACCTAATGCAATTATGATTTTCTATTTTATCTCGTCTCTAACAATGAAGGGAAAAATCCTAATTAGTTGATGTTATATAGGAAAACCCCACTTATCCTTTGGCTAGTACCAGTCCGAATTTCCTATGATCTTCAGGCCCAAAAGCCCAAGTCACGCGACACAGTCTGCATCAACTGGTCGGAATTCGTAGAAGGGGTCATGGGCACGATTCCCTGACATGACCTGGAGTTTCTCCAATTATTGCCAACATCCATAATACACGAATGAAAACTTTGGCCCAGGTCCAAACCAACCAATATTTATCGCAAGACCTGGGCCTTCAATCCAAGAAGCAAAGCCTAGAACTGAAGAAAAAAAAAAGACAAACAGGCACTCTATTCTATCAATTATTATAGGGAACAGTATACAATTATTGCAATTAGCAGGACATGGACTGTTTGAACATCTAATTTACCTGCTTCAGCTATCTTCACCTACTAGATTTTCATGGAATGCACAAATAATATTAAAATGAACACAGACCAGAATATTACTAACATCAAGCACTGATTATTTTGATTTGGTTTTATTTAACGCTACAACACTCAAGTGATTCATGCAAAGTTACTTACCTAACCGATTAAATATTCATTCATCAACACAACTTTACTCTAAATCCCAGAAGCTATTCCAATCGCAAATTACATTCAATTTGAATATCTAGACTAACAAACTAATGATGTTGACTAGCTCATGCATGTTGATTATCAGTATAACATTCATGGCAGTTTGAGACAGTTCATGTTAATACATCTCATCCATCAGTCCGACTAGGCATAATGAATACAAACCAAGCAAAACTAAACGATAATAATCATCTACTGACTATTTTTACTAAACCAATTGAACATATAAACTTCAGATGTCAAATATAGGGCCAATTTTATTTCAACATCTCAGTTTCCAAGCTGTACCAATACAATGCTCGAGTGTGTACCTGGAATTAGAACAGAAACGAAGAAGAGGTGGGTCAGCTAAGCAGTAGCTAGCAGCAGCTCAAACTCAAGGCAATTAGATCAATTTTTGACTCCAAAACACCACAGCCAAACCAGGAAGGAACAACAGCAGATTACACACCAACAGCAAGCAAAACCAGATACGATTGGATCAAACTCTACTCGAAATCAACCAGAATTCCTAGACTTGAACCTAACTCAGATCTAAGAGATGCTGAGGCCATTTTTTAACCCTCTGTTGATTGAACCATTACTCTACAGCTGAAAATCTAACTTAAACTCCAACACGAGTTCGAATGGAGCAGTATTTTTGGATTTTTGTAGTTTTGGTTTTTCTTTTTTCTTTTTTTATATATTTTTTTTTACTGGGATGAAATGAGATCTAAAAGCTTTGGATTGTTGAAGTCAAATTCTAGATCTGCTGAAATTGTAGAGACTGTTTTTGGGGGAATTTTTGGGGTTTTTTCCAAACTTCTTATACAAGGAAAATGAATGCCTATTTATAGGCAAACTTAGGGTCCAATTTCAGATTTTCCCTTTACCCATTAGTCCCTATCTTAATTCTATCTTCTACCCCTTGTTTCTTGACTTGTTACACAAGTAACTACCCTAAGTTTACTGAAATCTGCACTATAGTCCATCCTAGAAGGTTCTATACCCATTACAATTCCTATTCTACCCTTACTTTACTTCAACAATTACCAAATCTGATTAAACTACCCTTTTCCCATGCCTAAACTACCCTTAGCATCCCCTGAAATTACTGACCAAATCCAGCGGTCCCTATACCTAATTAAGGACCAGCTACATCAAAACAATTAATGGATTCCTATATTTCTAATCAGGAAAAACAAAATTAAACTAACAAAACAAACAGAAATTTAACTAACAAATTGTCATCTAATAAAAACAATTAGAGGTCCTAATTCTAACAAGTTTAGATCATGAACAAATTATTATTATTACTAAAACTAATCAAATAACATAAAGTTCTATTACTTAAGCTATCATTTAAACATTTAACAGAATCGGATCAAGATTAAAATAGTGACAATTAAACTAGAAAAATCAAAACCAAATCAATCAAGGATGATGAAGCAAAGAAAATTTAAAACTCCTAGAATTAACCAAATCAGAATTATGCACCATTGCCACTGAAACTAACCTAATTGCTACATTAAAAGTCAGAATTATCAAACCGTGGCTATACTATAGTTAAGCGGCATTGTGGCTAACAAAGAAAAGAACAGGAGATTGATTAAAGAAGAAAACAAACAACCAAGAAAGCAATCGATGACTTAACCTAATTGTTGAGATTGGACTGACCACGAGAAAACACATGCATAAAAAGACAGAAAATTAAACAAAGAAAGCAAAACGTTGAAGAAAAACTTATCTAGGGTTCCGCCGGAAAACTTGAAATCGATATTCGAACTGTTCCGGTCACATTTGAGCCAAGCGCCCATGGGGGTCTGATAGGGGAAGACCAAGCGGTCTTATGGTGTTAATCTGGGCTCGATTGGGTTACTTTGGACTTTGACCGGAAAATTTCAATTCAATATTCGAGACGCTCCGGACAGATCCGAGATAGAATACCATGGGGGTTGGATAAAGGAAGAAGAGAGGGTATCAGGGTGTCAATTTGGGGTGGTTTGGAAGGAGTTGAGTCATGGCCGGATAAGTTCAGATCTGATATTCGAGGCGATTGGATGGGATTCGAGACAAGCTAAGATGGGGGTTAGAAAGAGGAGAGGACGGTGGTTCTAGGGTGTAATTTTTGTGGCCATCGGAGCATCGCCGCCGGCGGCGACGATTTCCGGCCGGCGGCGCTAGGGCGGAGGACGGCGGAGATGGGAGGAGGACGGCGGGGCAACGCCGGCGTTATAGGGAGTACGAGGAAGATGGGTTATGTTTTGGTTTTTTTGTATGATTTTCGGACAGTTTTATTTAAATTCGAGAATCAATCGTGGCCATTGGATTTGGGAGAATGGACGGTCATGATTGAACGACGTCGAAACGACGTCGTTTTGAGTATGGGGCAATTGGACCGGGCAGGGCGTTTGGGCCAGTGGCTTGGTCCGGTTTTGAGGGGTTTTTTGGGGTGGGCTAAACCATTTTTGGGCCCAATCTGGGCATTTTATTGAGACCAATTTGTTTTCTTTGTATTTTCTTTATTTTGTATTATTATATATTTTTTTTTTGTATTTTTGTATTTATTTATCTATTTTATAAAATGCTAAAAACAAATTGACTCTAACAATTATATTTCCTAATTAATTCCTAAAGAGAAATGCAAACTAATACCAAAAAAAAATGCAAAATGGACCCTTTTTGTTATTTTCTTAACATTTTGTTCTAAAACAAATTAATACTAAAATATGAAATTAAATCCTAAATGCAAAAATGCATATTTTTTTGTATTTTCATATGAATTAAAGTGCACAAATAAAAATGCAACAATTACCAAAAGTGCCACAAAATTCACAAAACATTATAAAATACTAAAGAAATTGTTTTTGTTTGAAATTTTGGGAATTATTGCTTAGGGCAAAAATCACGTGCTCACAATGTTCAGTCCTCGAAGGAATATGGTCCAGTCCTTGCTCGACTGCTGTTCATGGCTTTTCTCCGGTCATCCCTGACCTTTCTCCGGCCAGCCATGGTCGTTCGAGTCAGATCCTTGACTCTCCTGGTTAGATCAGTAACTTTCAAGGCCTTTCTCACCTTTTCTGGGTTTTTCGAAACCCTAATCTTTAAGATCCTTTGATTTTCTTTCAGATCTACTTTAGATCTCTACTTGCTGTGAATGTCAAGTGTTTTTCTCGAAAAATCTTCAACTTTACCTTCAAAACAACTTTTCGTTAAGGTTTTCCTTTAAGTTTTTCAGAAGATCTCTTCTTCGATTTTTAATGTTGTTTGTGATTCTGCTATGTTTTGCTCATGTTGTTCTTCTATCTGAGTCAGCGTGTTGAAAACTCTAATTCCTTTTGGGTTTCCTTCGAGTTCTGAAGCTGTTCGTTAGATGTGTACTTGTTTAATTAAGTGCTTTGTTTGACTTATTTGTTTTACCATCTTTTAAACTCGATTATTGTTGAAAACCCTAGGTCTTTGGGTCTGAAACTGTTTGTTTGAATGTATACTTGACTCGATTGAAAGTTCTTGTTTCAGACTCTCTTTTTTTTATTTGACATCTAATTTTTACTCGACTATGGTTGAAACCCTGACTTCTCGAAAGGTTTTCTCACTTGTTACTGCAAGACCTTTACTTGTTTTGACTCTCTTCTTCACTTTGGCTATACGTGTGAGCCCTGACTATCTAACCTTGTTCACTACTGAATCCTATGCTTATTTCTGCTACTATTGTATGCTGTTTCTTTTGTCAATATGCTTGGCCTCGCATGTCTGATATTTCTGTTCACTCTGTTTATATACTGAAGTGCAGAAGCATATTCTTCCTTGATTGTCTTAATCTTGTGACTGGTTTCAAAAACTTTTCCCTTTATGAACCCTAATTTCACTCACCTGTTTGAAATTAATTGATTCTTTTCCCTTTACTGTGATGTGTTACCTTGCTGATTTCTTTCCCAAAATAAGCATATTTTTGTACTTAGACTCGATTGTTCACTGCATGCTTTTACTATCCCTTATATGGCAATAATCAGTCTGCTTCCAAACTGATTTTCTTTCATTAATTAGACCTGCTGCTACCCATTAGACAGTGATTCCTTAATTAAAGGGGAATCACTTGGGTAATTGATTCTGACTTGTGATTGTTTCCATGTTTGTATCAAGACTTTACTTATTACCTCTCCTTCACTCGTTTTCAAAAAACTATAAATAGTCTGCACCCCTCTTCTTTCAAAAACAAGAACTATCTAAGTTCAGAACACACACTTCACTAAAAACTCTCCCTTTTCTCTGTTACTATTTGTGCTACTGCTTTGTCTAGCCGGCTCCAAGCCAAGGCTAGGCTGTGGACATTTGCTTACCTTTCTTTCTGCACTTTGCTTATTACTGGTATGTCCTAGTTAATTTTCAAGCATCAACAACAACATATTTCTGCAATTGTTTCAACTTCTTTCATGCTTATGTTTCTGCAATCAAGTTACATTATTAGCATGTTGAAATGTGTTCCCTTCCCCTTTTCAAGTTAATGCTCTCCTATGTATATGAATCCCAAACCCCACATCCCCTCTTTATATTTGTATTCTCTGGCTGGTTTATGAACATGCCAGCATCCTCTATTGCTGTGCATGTCAAAACCTGACCCCTCCTAGGGTCATAAGCTTCATGCAATGTATTCCCGAAATCCCTGACCCCTTTGTGCAAATGCTGACTCTGTATAGTTTAAATTTTACTACTACTGTTTTCAAATCATCCTTATCACTTACTATTTCCCAGCCCAGTTTTAAAATCTCTATGTTCTGCACCTTCACTATATTCCTAGAATCTAAGTTCTGCCCCTCTTGTGTGAGCCTAGCCTTGGGATCCTTGAGCTCCCTCTGAACTTGGACACATAAGAGCTAGACCTTCCACACTGCACTCATCTTTATCTGGTTATGTAAGCCTGAGTGTAAGCACTGCCCAAGGTCCCCTGAGACCCTTAGGGAACTTTGACACACCCAGGTCTGAGAAAGGCTCTGAAACAAGTGGCATTTGAGGTGGTTTGTTCCATAACTCAGAGAGGAAGTCAGAATCAGGCTTCCTATGGTTGTAACTTCTTATTTTTTACATTTTTTTTATGTAATTCAGTATTTGGTCTGTAATAATTTGTAAACAGATATTGGGGTTGGTTAGTAAAAAAGGATGGGGTAATTATGCATGTTTTAAGGGTAGATATCCTGCCTATAGGATCTGTTTTAATAAGTTCTGCATGTTTACTTCCACACTTAGATATCCTGCCTATAGGATCTGTTCTGCATGTTTACTTCCACAATTAGATATCCTGCCTATAGGATATAATGGCTATAACCAGACGTCATCTGCAAGGTTAAAAATCAGATCCAAACTAGATGTCATGCCCATAAGGTTAATATCAATATAGAAATCATGCATATAGGAATTTCGTTGTGATCAAATAAATCCTTCCTACTCCGCTTCATTAGATACCATGCCTATATGACCAAATCAGCCTTTAATATTAGATACCATGTCTGTAGGGATTAAAATCAGCAACAATAGAGGTTATGTCCATAAAATCTAAAACCAATTTAGTTAAAAATCAGTTTGACTCGTACTGTGTTAAAATTAGTTACTCCTTTCATTAATGCGGTCTAGAAAGCATGCCTATAGGATCTAATTTGCTCGTTTAAAACTGTTACTGCTTTGCCATTTTTGAATCAGTAATAGATATCATGCTTATAGGGTATCATCAATACATACCTAGGCAAGCCTCAAGTAATAACGATAAAATTGAATCCGCCTTTGTTTAATCATCAATCGCTAAAACCAGCAGGCAGGCCTGATTCAGACTTCTTATCTGAGTTATGTAATAAATTGGTCTGCTTCAACAACTAAAGCTCCCCTGTCTTAGTACTTTGAATTCTGGCCCTAAATGTGTTTTAAGTCATGCTATTTATGTGCTTTACTTGAGGAGGTACATATGAGCCTTCTAGTTGTTTACATGTTTCCCCTAATATGCAGTCCTATATGTTTTGAATGTCGCCTTAGTCTTTTTACCTTTAAAACCCAAGAGTCAGCCTAAAATCCTCCCTCTCATTGGAATAGTAGTCCTAAATCCCTCCGGGACTGATAGGAATCGGACGGGTAATAGCATGCAATAGAGGTCGAGACCAATCCGCGCTTTAATACCTTAACGGGGTGGGAAGGGTAGATATGGATATGATGACCGGTGCGCTAATACCACGTGTAGCCCCTCTTTTGAGGAGTGATTACCGGGTATTGCATTGATGAGATCCATATCACAAATAAACCTAGGACCCCATTTATATTCATTAGCAGGTTTAGTTATAACTCTTTCAAAATTTTGTTTTATTCTATCACTTACAAACATTTGTGTATTTAAAATCCCCTCTTATTTGAGCCTTGTTTGTTTACTTGTTAATTGAAAATTCACAAAGAACTATCTGGCCGGGAACCACACTAGTGGATCCTGAGGGATGCCTAACACCTTCCCCTTGGGATAATTTCAAGCCCTTACCCTATCTCTGGTTATCAAACATAGTCGTAGTTGAACCCCATAGGTGCCCTAACGCACCTTAAAATCGTTAGGTGGCGACTCTTCAAAATTGCAAACCCCTTTCCCAAAAGGAAAGAGTTGCCCCAATCGAATGTCACAAACCCGATTCCGCGAAGGAAAAAGGGGGCGCGACACTCGGGCTACAACCAAATCCTCATGGAGGAGGAGGACCAGGATAAACCCACTTTCATCATCCACCAGGGGACATACTACTACAGGGTGATGCCGTTCGGGTTGAAAAATGTAGGGGCGACATATCAGAGGCTAGTGACCAAAATGTTCAAAGAACAAATCAGCAAGACCATGGAAGTATATATAGACGAAATGTTGGTCAAGTCAAAAAGAAAGGAAGACCATATCGACCACTTGAGGGAAGCCTTCGACATACTCAGACGGTACAACATGAAATTGAACCCCAAAAAATACGCCTTCGGCGTAACATCTGGAAAGTTCCTCGTCTTCTTGGTATCGCAATGAGGCATCGAGCTCAACCACGACCATATCAACACCATAGAAGGAATCTCAGAAAATTTAACCAGCAAGAAACAAGTGCAAAAGCTGACCGGCCAGATAGCTGCCTTGTCGAGATTTATCTCGCGGTCCTCCGATAGGTGCCACAAATTTTTTGGTGTACTCAAAAAGGATAACGGACTATAATGGAATTCCGAGTGCGTCGACGCCTTATAAGAACTAAAGTCCTATCTGTCTTCGCCTTCATTGCTCGCCAAGGCAGAACCCGCAGAGCGTCTCCTTGTCTACCTGGCCGTGTCCGATGTCGCAATAAGTGTTGTCCTGGTACGAGAAAACAAAGGTACGCAATATCCAATATACTATATTAACAAAACTTTAGTCGACATTGAAACGAGGTACCCCCACCTCGAGAAGCTAGTTCTGGCCTTGGTCGTAGCTTCATGAAAGCTTAGACCTTATTTGCAGTGCTGCCCCATCTCGGTGGTCACGACTTTCCCTCTAAGGAGTGTCCTGCACAAACCCGAACTGTCGGGCACATTGGCCAAGTGGGCCATAGAACTAAGCGAGCGCAATATAACCTATCAACCACGAACGACGATAAAGTCGCAAGTTCTTGCCGACTTCAGTGCGAAGATAATGCCCAAAGTCGAAAGGGAAACCGCCAGTATCTCTACCAAAATGCACAACCAATGGGTTCTGTACACTGATGGCGCTTCTAATGCATTAGGATCTGAACTAGGACTCGTGCTCGAGGTCCCAACAGGCGAAGTAGTTTGCCAGTCCATACGGTGCCTGGATATGACTAACAATGAGGCCGAGTATGAGGCCGCGATTGCAGGGTTAAAATTGGTACTCAAGTACGGAGCACGGCGAGTAATCCGGCAATGCGACTCGCAACTCGTTGTCAACCAAGTTATAGGGACTTTCCAAATTAAGGAGAAACGGCTACAAAAATACCAGGCCGAAATTTGCAAACTATTACTCAAATTCGCCGAATGCTAGCTCGATCAAATACCCTGAGCGCAGAACATCGAAGCGGACGAACTCACCAAACTGGCAGCGACTAACAAAAGCATAACCGGATAAGGGGACGTAGTCACCATCCTCTATTCATCGATAGATTAAATCGAGGTACGAACTATAAACTTGACTTGGGACTGGTGCAATCGTATTATCTTATATTTGCAAGACGGAGTGCTCCCACCCGATAAAAAAGAAGCCAAGAAGCTTCGAATGCAGGTGGCCAGGACAACATCATTGTAAGCACGTAATTTTTGAGCCGCGCAACTTTTAAAAGTAGTATTTTCAAAAAATATTTACTTATTTTTATTTTATAGGATTTAGCCTATTTTTCACTTTTAATCTAATAGTAGACCCTAAAATTCGAAAATACAAAAATAGTTCACTTTGTTATCAAGAATATTAGTATTTTTGGTAGTAATATTATTTTAATTTTGCAATGATTTTAATAGAATCCCATTTTTACTTTTTAGTATGATATTTAAAAAATACCAATTTTTTTTATTTTAACGGTTAGTTTTATTTTAATAGTCATTTCTACTTAAGTATGATTAAGTAGTATATGTGGGTAGTATTTTTATTCTTGTTCAATGAGAAAGAATCAAATTTGGGCTAAAACAATCCATTCTTGAGGCCCATTTTTGGAATTGAGCCCTTAGCCCATACCCCCACTTCTCTAAAAAGAGACCTAATTCCACTAACTCTGGAACCCCTAATCATACACACACACAGCCACATACACACAAGAGAGGACACGGCAACCATCTCCTCTTGAAACCAAACGGCCATCTCCTTACTCGAAAAAACCTTCAGCAGCCCCTCCCTCTAAAAAAAAAACCCGATCATCATCATTTTCTAACGACAGAATTATATTTTATGTCAGTTGGCCCAATTTCAGAACAAAAATTAGCCCATGTTTTGGAACTTTACCCGGCATAGCCCATTTTGCAAATAATGCATAGCCCATTTTCATTGGTTAACCTAGCCTCCTTTATCCTTCTTTTGTCTTTCTTCAACTTTTCACCAAAACCTATATCCAAATGCTTCTTCCCCTTTTAGCTGCAGCAATCATTCTCTTATTCAACCTAACAGGAAGGCCTTTTCCATTACTGTAATAAACATCTCCTCAAGGAGACTAAATCGCTATTTCTATTTGGAGTCCTCTTTTTTTTTTTTGTTTTCGTGCAATGTGAATTTTTTTTAAGACAAAATACGTTTATCCTCCATTAATAATTTTTTGTTTCTTCTCAAATTGCTGGAAAGAGGTTGAACAGTTGCAGACATCCTCCATTTTTTCCTTCAATTTCAAGGTAAATAGGTCGACGATGAAGTCAGTGAAGTCATCGGAGAATGAAAAAGAGGTCTTATGTTGTATTCAGACAATTTTCAAGTTCTTCAGATGATGTTCCAGTTTTATCTTCTTTTATAAAACAATTCCATCTCCATCTTTTCTCCTCTTTAATTTTCAGATCTAACTTCCTCTGAAAAACTCTCTTTTGATATTTTGATACTGAAATAGAGGTGTAATATTGAACATAAGATGTGTTCTGGTATAAATATTGTACAACCACTATTTATACACACTTATACATTATTGTATAATTGTGTATAAATGTGTATAATTATGTATAAATATATATAATTATATATAAATGTATATATATGTTCATAACATCACTTATATTCTTCTTCTCTTTCTCTTATTCTTTTGATATACATTATTATACATTCCATATACAAGTTTATACATAGTTATACATCATTATACATGTACTGCATATTTATAATCAAATTAATTTTTTTTTTCAAGTTTTCTTCCTTTTTCTGGAATAATTCATGTGTAAATCTACTTTCCTTGTTGATTATCCGCCAAATCACGAACTTGCAATAATTGTTCTAAATTTACCATATAAGTAGAATCAACGAAAAATTGGGGGACAACTTGCAGCAGTAAAAACAAATTGGGGAAGAAATTATACGACAGAAGAATTAGAAAATCTCATGACTTCATCTAAATAAGATAATTATCCTGATTAAACTCTGTTGCCGAATAAAAAAAGCTAAAAAATACTCTTTTTTCAAATATTAGCCGAATATTTTTGGGCTACAGATTTATAAAGTTATAACTGGGCTATTATATTGCAAATCAAATGTTTGAGTTGTATTTATATGAAATTATACCTTTTCTAACAACAGCCAACGTCTCACCCTGATTCTCCCACACGAACAGCGGCACACCACCCCAATTCTTCCACCCTCCACCCCAAAAATTTGCCGGAGCAACCACCCGTCAATACAACTCCCAACGTCGCTGCTTCCTTCCTTTCTCTTCGATTCGCTAACTATAGAGTCAGCGAAGCAGGACTTCATCACTGAAGCAAGCCCTAGATTACGCTTTGTTTTTTCCCTGTTAGAGATGGCGAAAGCTATCAACCTCAAAGAGATAAAAAATGAGGTTGTTCATATGTCTATTCTTAGTTCGAGTTGAAGCTGCCGTTCGAAGCTCCAAGTCGAGTTCCGGTTGAAAATTCTGCTATTCGACTTTGTTGTTCTTTCTCGTTGGATTTCGGAATGAACGAGTTGTGTATTTGCTGATTTTTTCCACTGTTATATTGAAGAAAACTCTCCTAACAGGTTCACTTCCGTTTCTCCCCTCCTCGTTTTGGTTTATTTAGATGGAATCTTCCTCCGTTACTTGTGTTCTATTAGTGATTTGAATCTTCTTGATTTAAACATGTCGGATTGTAGTTCGATTTGATTCTGTGATAACTGATTTGGTATTGATTGTTTGGGATATTAGTGTTTAATCGCTTTGAGTTTTACACATGAATATGGATCTTACTTGACTTTAACTTCGCTGCTCGAGGCTGTCTTAGTTTATTTGTTGACAAAGATCTATTCGCGCCTCCTTCAATAAGGTTTAAATTGGTTAAGAGGGTGTTTGGCTAAGCTTATAAGCTGGTCAAACCGGCTTATAAGCACTTTTTGGCTTATCTACGCGTTTGGTAAAATTATAAGTGCTTATAAGTTAAGTGCTTATAAGCCAAAAATAAGCCAAAAGCCATAAGTTGGTCTCCCCAACTTATCAAATTTCAGTTTATAAGCACTTTAACTTTGACCAAAATATTTACTATTCTATCCCTAAAATACTTCTTTTTAAAACAAAGCTCTTCGTATACCCAGTTCTTCAGCCGCATATTATTAATTTCAGCACTTTTATCCAAACACGTAACTACTTATTTTTTAAATCAGTTTCAGCACTTAAAAGTGCTTTTCAGCACCTAATGCTTATCAGCTGCTTTTCAGCACCTAATGCTTATCAGTTACTCTAAATCAGCTAAGCTAAACGGGCTCTAAGACTCTCATCCTTAAGGATTTCAAAAGGATAAGCTAAGGTGTTCCAGTAGTCTAGCCTCCTTTATTTAGTTAGTGTTTTAATGTCAGTTGTTGGCAAGACATGACTAGTAATCTTATTATTTTAGGTACAGGCATGATGGAGGCATTTATTTGAAAAAAAAAAATCTTTTCCTTGGTAGAGTAATAGCTGCTCTTTGTGAAATTTAATGTTAAGGAACTTTCTTTGATAACATTTTTGAGTCCCTGCGAGTTAGGTTCATGTATTGATTTCCAAACATTTGTTAATTGTCATGTTTAGAATTAACTGTTGCTAGAATTATTTGGATAATCGACGTTGGAGTTGAATGGAAAATGAGTATCCGTTGTTAGGTTGAGTTACTTCTGGTAAATTGGAGAAATTGGTTCTATAGAGCTTATAGCATGTTTGAGAAGAATTTGGGAGTTATACAAATGGGGTAAAGAGTTAGATACTAAGGTAAGGCTGTATGGTGGGCTGGGTTGGGACCGGAACCGGACCGGGCCCGCGGTCTTAACGGGCTAAACGGTCCCGGCGGGCCGGTCCTGGTGGGCCGGTCCCTGGTGGTGTAAAAAGCCCGGGGCGGGCCGGTCCCTTACATCAAGCCCACGAGCCCGGGACCGCTAAGCCCGCGACCGGCAGGCGGGCCTGGGCCGGTTCAACAGGGCCTAACGGGCTCCAACGGCTCTTTTTAAAAAAAAAAAATTTTTTTTTAAAAGACCAACGGTCAGATTTTTAAAATCTAGCCGTTGGCCTTTAATTTTCAACCGTTTGCAACTTTAAAAAATAGCCATTTGGCCCCCAAACTTTATATAATTACACTTTTCCCCAATTCTCAACTATAAATACCCCCTCATTCTTTTATTTTTACTCACCAATTCATCAATCTATCTCAATCTCTCTCGATCTATATCTAATTTCTCTTCTATAATTGCTTATTTTATTATTGCAATTTCGTGAAAAATTGTGAAGTTGGTGAATTGAAGTATTCAAGTCTTCAAGTCTTCAATGATTTTCAATTTTCAAGAAGTTGTTCGGCAATTCGGTAAACTCGTTCCAACTCTTAAGTTTTAAGAATATATTTTTGTGTGTTTAGTTTGCATAATTGTAATTAATATGGCATTTTCTTTGAAAAAATATTGGTGGTAAGGGAAAAGCTAAAATTGGTGAAAATAGTCTCCAAGCTAAAAGGAGAATCCAGACGGCACCTTTGATCTTTTGGAATGGTGGAAGGCAAGGGAAAAACATTTTCCGGTTCTTGCAAGGATGGCTCGGGATATTTTATCTATTCAAGCTTCAACAGTTGCATCAGAGAGCGCTTTCAGTCAAGCAAAACTTCAAATAGGTGATCATAGAGCGTCTATGAGGGAGAGCTTGGAAAAATCAGTACTATTCAGAGATTGGATCCGCTCGGAAAGAAGAAACTTTGGACTTGCAGAATCACAACCGGAGATAGATGAAGCTTATGAAGAAATGATAGCGGAACTTGCGGAGGATGCTGCTTCGCCCGGAAGCGGTGATGAACAAGCTTCTTTTCCGCCACCACCAACGGAACCTCCTCCGAACCTTGAAGGATTTATGAGATTTGTTAGAAATACAATGTAGATTATGGTGTAACTTGTACTTTGGCATATCTTCTTTAGTTTTTTTTCCTTTTAATGGTGGTATTAGTACCTTGTTGTGCTCATTCCATTGGGGGGAAGAAGACTAAGAAAGATATGCCATTTTTGGTAATAAAAATTATAAGACATGCCCTTGAATATCTCTTTGCAATATTTTTTTGTCTTTAACTTGCAATTATTTATAAGCTATAATATATATACATAACATACAATATATACTACAAGAAAATATATAAGGGAATATATATACATAACATACAATATATACTACAAGAAAATATATAAGGGAATATATATACATAACATACTATATATAGTATACTATACTAGTATACTATATATATTATATATACATGAAAAAGTAGTACTATATATACTAAAAAACAAGATTTTTCAAAATGAGGGCCCCACCCCCAATGACCACCAACGGTCATATTGCACAAATAGCCGTTTTTTTTTCAATTTACAAAACTAACCTTCTCTAACACTATAAGTACCCCCCTCCCTCTTCTTCATTTCAATACTCAATACTCATTTCTCAATCTAAATTTCTCTCAATCTCTCAATCTCCAATTTTCAAGACTTCAAGTCTCAATCTCAATTTTCAAGTTAAATCATGCCTCGTTCGGAAAGAGTGCGCTTATTTGTTTCGCAATACTATGAAGTGCTTGAAGAAAATGAAGAAGGCCAAATATTAAAGTGCAAGAACTGTGGAAGAGTCTTAAATTTTCGTTCAGGGTGTACCACAGGCATTTTAAGGAGGCATATAAAGTATTGTGTTGAGGGTATTTATCCGCAAATTCGTCTTTAAGATTTTTCAACAATTTGTGTTATTTTAAAATTATTAGACGTATTTATGCTTCATGTTGTACTTTGTTATTAATTTATTATGCATGCCAATTTAGTTTTACTATTGTTTTGTTATTTTACTTTTACGTCAAACACTTTAATAATTAGATTTCTATATTATATATACTACATATATTTATATAGCCATGCATAAGAGCAATTTATATATATACATACATATATGGTTTACAAGAAATTGCCTTAAATAAAAAAAATTAAAAAAAAGGCCGGAAATAAAAAAGCCCGTTAGGCCCGCTAAGCCCATGAGCCCGGCCCATTTGGCCCAGGACCATATGGGCTTAGGCCCGTCACGGGCTGGTCCTACCCGTTGAGCCCACGAAGCCCGGGACCGCCAGAGCCCGGGACCGCTAAGCCCGGGCCCGTTTAGCCCGGCCCGTTTAGCCCATTTAGGCCCGGGCCCGGCCCACCATATAGCATTACTTTTGGTTTCACAAAGATGAAGCTAATCCACCTTCTGATTGTCGTTCTTCATTTGCATTTGACCTTGTAGCTTGGAAGGTTCTTTTTGTTGTCAACGACGAAACCCTTTGATTTCGCAAAGATGCAAGTGATCAAGCTGGAATGCGGTTGGATATATTCTTATTTTTGCTTGAGCACCCTTCTTGATTCATGACTATTCAAATATTTTTCAGATTCTGAAAAGCAAACACAATATTGGTTAGCAAAAGCAGCAAANCCGTTGAGCCCATGAAGCCCGGGACCGCGAAGCCCGGGACCGCCAGAGCCCGGGACCGCTAAGTCCAGGCCCGTTTAGCCCGGCCCGTTTAGCCCATCTAGGCTCGGGCCCGGCCTACCATACAGCCTTATACTAAGGAGTTCTCATCATGTTTCATATCCGCATGACTTTTAATTGTTTGGGTTGCAACTCATATTTGCTCCAAATGTTATCATCGTTTGAGTGCCTACTTGTTTGGATAGAATTAACTTGTTTATCTGTTGTGTCGTGGGGATGGGAAAAGAACGAGCTCGTTAGTATTTAATTTAACTACATGCTTAGGATTGAGCTCGGTCTAAATACATGAATTGAGAAATCAAAAGAGAAGAATGCCATGAATTGTTCTTTTAGTTTTGTTTTATTTATTTTACTATTTACTCGCTAGTAGTATGCTTAGGCCGGCCCTACTCGGGTAGGCAATCCTTAGTTTTTTTATTTCTCTTAATTTCTATTCTAGGTGAGAGGTCGCTTCCTTTAGTTTATATTTAGGGAAATGCTCTGTAGATCTTGTATATATTTTTATCCGGGGTATGCCCCGAAGTAAATGTAAAAGAAGACCACGGCATCATCATTGGAGGTGTAGTATAGGATAGTTAGTTTTATTTTATTTTCATTTTTTTATTTATTAGGTGGGGACGGCCGCGAGCCTCTTTTGTGTCTTTTTTCCTTTTATGTGGTTTTCTTTACCTCAATTTGAATATTTTAAAAGCCAACTAGATCGGGTACGCAACCGTGAGTTTCACGGGACTCGGGGAATGCCTAACACCTTCTCCCCGAGTCAAATGAACCCTGTCACTTAGAATCTATGGTGCAGCTAATATTTAGAGTCCAAACATGCTTTGAAATAAAAGTTATTTTTAAACGGTGACCTGGAACAGCGAAATCAAACGTCAGGTGGCGACTCTGAACAATTTTTTAAACACAATTCTTTGTCACTTTCTCATTAAAAACCCTTTTGAGCTTCACAAAATCCTTTTATTATTTTAAGAGGGTTAGTGAAGTGAAAAAAGGGGTGTGACAGCTTTGGCAACTCTGCCGGGGAGTTGCAGGTTCGAGCTGGTACTTTATCTTGTTTTCTTTATTTTCTTTGTTTGTTTTGTTTCCTGTTTTTGTGGTTTATTTGTTTCTCACTTTTTCTGATGTGTTTACTGCTTTATAACTGTCATCATTTGCATAACCATGAGTCTTTTTTCTGCAACAAGTCTTCCGGAGTACGTTTGAGCGTACACGGCCTTTTTGTGAGTCACCTGTCTCTTTAAGGGGTGGCGTGGGAGCGTGGAGTGGGCGGACAGCTAGAGCAGCCGCCATCAACCACGTGCTGCCCCAAATTGCCTTGTCTAGTGAACCCTAAATGTAGGTCAGCCTTTAGGTCATGCTTATTTGCATCATATCATTTAAACCTAGCAGGGCTCGATCCCAGGCACCGTGTCCCGTTGTAGGAGGCCTACCCAAATTATGTCAAAATGGGCCCGTGGTCCAAAAGACATTTAATCACCCCTATGTGCTACATGCTGCATTCTTTAGGGTAAGTCGGTCATTTGGCAGACCAATGAGAGAAAAGAGTGTGAGGTATAAAATAAAGCAAGTGGGGCCCATTTACATTCTTCTTTCAAGGTTTTTCCAAATTTTAAAAAAAAGGAGAAAAAAGAAAATCCAAAAAGATTTTACATTTTTCATCATTTTTCAAAAAGACAAAAAATATGTTTTCTCCAATAAGTTTTGTTTTTAAAAATTCGCTCCCATATCCAATCTTCCCAAACTGCGCATATCTGATTCTCGTCTTTCGGGGTGGGATACGTAGGCAGCCCACATAGGGTCCAGTCTTCCTAGTGAGTCTTAGGTTCTTGGTTTCGGGGGTCGTAGCCAAATCTTGCATGTCTAGCCACGTTCGGCCACATCGGCCGCTTTTGCAAAATAGGGATATTTTCGTAAAAGTGGCTTGTTAATCTATGTCTTAGAGTCCTAAGTCCACCACAAGGTATCCTGTTAGTTTAAAGTCCATTCATGTTGAATTTGCATGCTTAGCCACTTTTTGCCACATCGGCAATTCTTGCAAAATAGGGTCATTTTTGCGAAAGTGGTTCAGTGACCCGTGTCTTAAAATCTTGAGCACGCGACTAGGTGTCCCGTTCCTTTAAGGTTTGTCCTTGTCGTGTTTGCGTCTCTAGCCACATTTGGCCATATCGACCGTTTTTGCAAAAATGAGTCCTTTCTGCAAGGTAATTTCTAGAGGTATTTCCATATCTTTGAGGTCACCTTTGTTGAGTTCGCACTAATAGCTACCCTTGGCCATGTAGGCCATTAGCCCAATTATGTCTTGCATGTGTCCAATAGGAGGTGTTATGGCGTCGCATAGTGTCTCGAGTCACTAACTCTATTTCGTCTTATTTTTCTCATTCAGGTATAGATCCATTTACCAGATTGAGAATGCTAGATGCCCCAGGACCATCCAGTTGGGATCACTGCATTCAAGAGCTACTTGAGGAGAATTTCTATATTTTTGAGTCTGTTTTCATGTTTTCTTTTACTTTCTAGTCTTGTCCAGCAGTATTGAGTCTTTTAGGTGTTGTCAGAGTCTGTCGTAGTCTAGTTGAGTCTTTTGTCATTGTGCTTCCCATTTTGTATTTGAAAAAAAAGCTATAAATGAAAAATAAAAAAAAAGATTTTTGTCTTTAGTTTATTTTGTCAATTACTTTTCCAGAACTACGCTTGGTCTAATTCATGTGGAACATGATACGTAGGCAACCTACATAGGGTTCGATCGAATCATTGTTAAAAAAAAGAGAAAAAAAGAGAATGAAGTTGTGGGACGTGGGGGGTGAGAGAAAGAAAATAGTGATAATTAGAATAAAAAGAGGAAGGAAAATGAGCAAGCCAAGAAGTGATAGAAAAGAAAGAAAAGAGAAGATGAAAATGAACAAAATTGCGATGATGCCAAATGACGTTGTGACCCTCGAAGTTATTCTAGAACCGTTAATTGTTGTTAGGTGCATTGCACGCTATGTGAGATTTCTATCTAATAAATGCCCTAACGCTAACATGTTGGCTTTGTTTTGCTCCTCTTTGGTACATTAATTATTATCATAACAGAAGGTGGTTAGTTTGTGGCATTCTAGGGAGTCATCTGTACAATACAAGGTAGCCATGGCTAGCAACGACTTGGACACAGGTGTTGTTGATCCTTCTAAGGAGATTGTTGAATCAGAATCTGAATTGAAAGAAGAGGTCATAAGGTTGAAAGGATAGATGGCCGAAATGTACCAAGCCTGGATTAGTGGGCGTCCTCCACCATTACTTCCCACTAACTAAACTGAAAGCCTCGCCACCATTCCACCACTGTCACAAATCTAGATTCCCACTACTACTGATATATCCCCCCACAACCTTTTCACACTCCACCTCCCAAAACCACCTCAAATCCCGCTCCTTTGACCACTCATGTTTTTGTAGCTCCTCCACCACCTATTCTTCCTCGATCCTCTAGCGAGACAGTGTTCAAAGTCCCCGATGTCCAACACTATGATCCAGTACCCACTTTTAAGGTCTCGGATCCATACTCTTACGCTCCTTATTTTGAGCCTCCCGGTGACACTGCAAAGCCTGGTAAGACAATGGAGCAAGATGAGATATCCAGAAAGCTGAAAGGTATAGAACAATCCTTATAGAACATGCAAGGGATGGGAAATAACATGTCTTACAATGACTTGTGTATGTTTCCAGATATTCGTCCGCCTGCTGGGTTTAAAATGCCAAAGTTTAGCTTATATGATGGGCGTGGAGATCCAGTAGCCCATCTGAAGGGTTATTGCAGTGAAATGAGAAGTGTTTGCGGGAAAGATGAATTGTTGATGGCGTATTTCAGTGAGAGTTTGAGTGGGGAAGCCTTGGTGTGGTGTCTTCAAAGTTTTGCCTTTGTGTTTTTGCCAAGGTCAGGCCTCGACCTCGAACTTAACTCCTTTGAGCTTGGTCTTGGAATGACAGAGACCCTTGAGGTCGGGTTGTTCCGATTTTGGTCGCACGCCTTCCCGCAATCGGGTTGGTAAGGAATCGATTTAACTCCTCGACCCCTCGAACATCGTGTGATGGCGTCATTCTTGCGATATGACTGTAAATTGACCGACGTGGCCCCTTCGGTACATTTACCCAGAAGGTTATAAGTGCTTTTCCAGAGCTGATTGGCTATCAAAGTTAATGAATAGTCGCCGCTCTTCTTATATATACTTGCTTTCCTTTCATTGAAGGCTCTGCCGCTTTGTGCAACTATCTTTCTTTATAGAGTTCCTCTTTCTGCACCAGTCCTAGTGCTGTTTCAGATCAAAGTTTTCGCCTGAATTTCCATCTTCCTTTTCTTGCCCTGAAAGAACCATGGCTACCATGCCCAAATCCGCTCATTATAAAGAGGGAAGTCCCACTTCTGCCTCTCGCCCGGCTGGTGGCACACCGTTGGCGTTTGGCGAGCTGACTTCGAACTGTTTTGTCACGATAAGGGATTTTGCGATAGAGAAACCACTCGATGTTCCGGGTCATCGAGAAGACGCATCGAGGTTCATTTGCTTAATAGAAGAGAGTCATCTTGAGGCTATGAGGAGAGACTGTGGATGGGGAGAAAAGGTGAGGCTACAGATACCCTCCCGGGAAGAGGATATTACGACCCACGTAGAGGGGTTTCTGACCGTGTACACGTACCCTTTTACGTTGGGTCCCCCCGACTGACTCGTGCTCGAATTTTGTCGAAGATGTTAGGTTACTTTGGCAAAGATCCATCCATCTTTCTGGCGGATTGTGTTGATGATGAGATTTTTCGCTGAGAAGGCTGAACTTGAGTTCACTCTTAGCCACTTCATCAGGTTGTACCGGCCTTTGCATTATCGAGGTCTAATTACGATACGACGTCGATCCACCAAGCCCTTTATCACTAGTGATGAAGAGGACGAGGATCGAGGGTGGATGAGTCGATTTGTTCGAGTGAGGACTGTCGACATTATTCCCGCGGAGTTCCCGCCGTTTCCAGAAAAATGGAATTTCAAGCGTAAGTGATATACCGAACTTTATCACTTTTCTTCTTGGTGGGGCCAGGTTTTGTAAGGACTTTTTCTTTTGTTTTCCGCAGTGGCCCCGCGGATGCCAAATGAGGTCCCCGATCTTGCGGGCTGGGCCCGTAAACTGGCGGCCTCTTCGACTTATGACGAGCAAAACTGGCGAGATTTATCGAAGGGCTGATGGGAGGCCAAGCATCATGGTATGTGCAATGTAGTCCTTCTCTTGAAGGTTACCTTCCTTTACGTATGCTAATTTCTTTGTTTGCAGGCATCAGTCAGTTTTCCGAAGTGAGAAAGTCTCCCTACGAGGAGGAGGAAGGACCTTCGACTTCCGAATCAAAGAAGGATAATAAGAGAAAGAGATCCTCGAAGGACGAGGATTCTCATAGCAAGGCAGGATCCGCTCGGAGGCCTGAGGAGGGCGTTGCCGCTGACGAAGATCTCGTCTATATTGGTAGCTCCGAGGACATCAGCGTATTCGAAAAGGATGATTTTATAATGACGGCCCAAACCAGGAGGCCTCCCGAGATTGTCGAACCTGCTGGGCTCGAAGCCCCTAATCTCGAGGGAGAGATTCCACAAGAGAGGAGGAGCGAAGGTCCTTCATTACCTGATTTGGCAGCTGGCCCTCGGGCGACGGGAAGTACCCTGAAGGAGATGGACATTGTCACGTCCCCGCCCGGACAGGGCGTCTCGGGTTGTTCTATCGGGGCCAATGAGACCGAGCCGGTAGATGCAAAATCGACCTTCGAGGAAGCTCAACGACTCTGCTCTATGGTGAGTTTTGGGTTTATTATTGCTTTTACAACTTCGCGTTTTCTTATTTTTGACCGAACCTTCTTTCTCATAGGCCTTTGATAAGCTCAAGTCTGAGCTGCTTCGCTGTGAGGCGAAGTTGCGTAAAGCTTTGAACGGGGAGAGGTCTCTCAGGATTTTTTGTGACAAGAAGGCAAGAGAGCTGATACATCTTCGATCGGAGTTGAACCGATGTTTGGATTATGAAGGCAAGCTCGAGAGACAGGTAACCCTTGTTTTGAAGGAATACAGGCTTCTTCTCCCGATTCTGGGAGCTAATGCTTCGATATCTCAGTTGCAGGAAAAGGCTGAGGCGTTGGAATGCCTTCAGGGCGAAGCCAACCAGGCAAATTCTAATGCAACGAATTGAAGGTACAAATAGATGATCATGTTGCGGACAAAAGGAATGCTTTGGCTAGGGCCTCCACCCTCGAGATACAACTTCGTAATGCTCGAGAAAACAACTTGGTCCAGACCAGCAGGATTGCTAAACATGAAACAGATCTTTTGGAAATGAAGGTCGGGGTTGTGGATGCTCAGGCCGAAGTCGAAGAGGTTTGGGCAAAGGCCGATAAGAAGGTCGCCATCTATCTGAAAGATGTTGCTGAAGCTCGTATGAAGTTGAGGGGGGCTTTTGATCGAGAGAAGAGGAGCAACGAATACGTTCGGTGCAGATACCGAAGGGAAACTCTCTAGGAGATTCATGGCAAGGGCTTCGATCTCTCGGAGGAGATAGAGCAGGCAAAGGCAGATGAGTTCGATGCCAGGTTCTTCGTTTCCGATACCGAAGACAACAAGGAGGAGGCCGGTGTGGGAGCTGGTCCCGAGGGAGCCGATTGAGACATAGTCCCCAAGGGGAAAGGCTAAATTCTCGAGGGTAGACTAGGTTTTTCTTTCTTGTTCTTTGTATCGGGCTCCCCGTAGGAGTGTTTGTAAATGTATCTTTGTACCATTACTTATAATAAAAAAGGAACCCTTTGGTTTTTCCTTTATATGAATTCCCACTTGCCTGCGTCTTTGTTTTTTCTTCGAGTTTTGATGCTTGTTGACAATTAGTCCGACACGTTGGATTTCTAGATAAGAATCCTTAGGTTGTGTTCGGTGAACGATTGACAATAGTTGACCGTTTAGGGCTTGGTCCTTGAATCAAGTTTTGACTCAGGCTCGTTGACCCTTAGGTTTTCAACATGTTGGCCCTTAGGCTCATTGGGTTGGCTCTTAGGCTCTTACGCATTGGCCCTTAGGCTCTTTGGGCTGGCTCTTAGGCTCTTACGCATTGGCCCTTAGGCTATTTTTAGATTGGGTCGATGCTACCTCTAATATGGCTATAGTTTTCCCTCATTTTTGCTAACGACTTTTGAAGTTTTGATTATGCCTTGGCATGGTTTATGTTCGTTCGACTCTTCGACGGCTCAAACGAGAACCTCGATTATGAGTTGATATGTGACGATAGCTGAGTACCTCAGGAGGCTCGCTCGAAGGTTGAGTTTTCGGAACCTTTTTATCAAAGGCTGATTGTTTTCGAAACCTTTTTATTGTTCGGAGCTGATATTATTGAAGCTCCTTTGTTTATGCCGAGGGTAGCCTGATTAACCGGTTCTTTTCGAGGTATTCTCGAAGTATTTGGAGGCCTTTTGTTTTATAGCGGCAGTCGGACGTCTCTGAGCCGCGTTAATTCGGCCGTAGCCTTTTGTTTGGCCGTAGCCTTTAGTCCCCGTGTGAGGTGATCTTGGCGTCTATATCGAGGGTATGCCTTTTAGGGGTCTTACAAGTTCGAATATATAGCCTTGACCTTAATATAGGGGGTTATGCCTTTTTTAAGGTCTTATAAATTTGAGCATGCCTTGTTGAGGGCTTACAGATTTGATGTTGCCTCAGTAAGGGCTTATGAGCTTAGAGTTTGCCTGATCAAGGTCTTATGAATTCCAAGTTTTTGATGGCTCGATGAGCTGACTGTCGAAGACAGTCCCCGAGTGTTCGAGAGTTTTTGGCTCTTAGGCCGTTTTACGCGACAGTAGTGAACTTCGTTGAGGCGCAAAGTGTTTTGTTAAGCAAAGAGGCTTCCTCCATTACTTGATATATGCATACATGTTTTTTGATTTTGGAGGCTCGATTATTCTACATGGACACGGTTCATTTGACCGTTTGGCCCAATACAACATTCTCCTATCGAGGTCCTCCTAGGCATAGTTTGATTTCTTCCGAGAGCTGACCTCCTGGGGTGATGCCCCCCAGTATTTGAGGTTGATTGAAGAGAAGCCTTGAATACTTGATGAGTTCCTCTTAGGTAGCATATGGATGTTGCCTCGTTAAAAACCTTGTCGGTAAAAGCCGTTTGGGATAAAACCCGATCCAAGGAAAAAAGAACGCAATGCATGCTTTAAAACCCAAGGTCTTCGATCCGGAGGGTGTTTTGATTTCTTTCGATTGAATTCCTACAATAAGTTAGTGTAAAACGCGAACGAAAATGGAGAGAGTTGTACCTTAGTAATGATAGTGTTCGAGCCCTGATAGTGTTGAGGACGAGGTACGGTCCTTTGTTCCCTTGTTCGGACGTAGCCTAGAACATCGGTTGTGGTTGATGTTCGGCTGTTTGCTTATCTTTTGGCCTTTTCGGTGTAGAGGGCGCCGATGCTGGTGTCATGTTGTGTACCGCGAACATCTCTCTTACTGCATGCTGCTCTCCGTACACTGCTTTTACTCCATCCTTGGTTGGAAATTTCATTATTTGATGGAGGATTAACGGCACTGCCCTCATGCTGTATATCCATGGCCTTCCAAGCAAGGCATTGTATCTCATGTCTCCTTCGATGACACGAAACTTGGTATCTTGGATTGTACCGGCCACATTCACCGGGAGGATGATTTCCCCTTTCGTCGTCTCGCTCACCATGTTGAATCCATTAAGGACTTGAGAGGCGGGTACGATCTGGTCGAGCAGTTCGAGCTGCCCCACCACCCTCGACCTAATTATGTTGGCCGAGCTACCTGGGTCCACGAGCACACGTTTAATTTGAAATTTATTCAAAAGAAAAGAAATTACCAATGCGTCATTATGAGGCTGAGACAAGGTCTCGATGTCCTCTTCGCTGAACGTGAGAGCATCATCTGGTATGTAACTCCGAGTCCGTTTTTCCCTGGTGATGGGTATTTCCGTTCGCATGACAATGGGTCCCTGCGGGGCGTCGATCCCTCCGATGATCATGTGGATGACTTGCTGTGGCTCTTCTGGTTCATTCTTCTCATTCGCCTCTATTTCCTGAAGTCGATTTTTAGCTCGGTCGCTGAGGAACTCTCGGAGGTGCCCTTCACTGATTAGTCGGGCTACCTCTTCTCGAAGCTGTCTGCAGTCTTCAGTCCTATGACTGTGAGTGCCGTGATATTTGCATACCAAGTTAGGGTTTCTTTGTGAAGGGTCTGACAGTATGGGTCTTGGCCACCTGGTATCTTTCATTTTATCTATGGCCGACACGATGTCCGAGACATCGATGTTGAAGTTGTACTCAAATAGCCGAGGTGCTTCTACTGGCCCAGCATGCCTATCGAACCTGGTTTTATTCATGAGTACCCAAGAAATTTGGCTCCGATCTGTCCTTCGATTGCCGCGAGGTATGTTACGTTTCGGGGCGTTCCTCCGATCTTCTACATACGGCTGGTATATTTCCCTGTTTGGTCTCGGCTCCCTTTCTGTAAACCTTTGTTCCTTTGTTACGAGCCAGCTAGGACATACTGAGCCCGAAGGGCTCCTAATTGGTCGTCTTCAACCCTGATCTTCGAGTGATACCTGTTGTGCACATCCGCCCAGGTCACGACGGGATACTCGACCAAATTTTGTTTTAGCTCCTTCGAAGCTACCGAGCGCCGTTCGTTCAAGCCCTGAGTGAAGGCCTGCACTGCCCAGTCATCGGAGACTGGTTGTAATTTTATTCGCTCCATCTGAAAGCGAGATACAAATTCCCTTAGCATCTCGTTTTCTCTCTGTTTGATTTTTAAGACGTCGGACTTCCTGGTAGCGACCTTGATGGCGCCGGCGTGTGCCCTCACAAAAGAGTCTGCCAACATGGCAAATGGATCTACCGAGTTCGGGGGTAGGTTGTTGTACCACATAATGGCCCCCTTCGACAGTGTCTCTCCAAATTTCTTCAGCAGGACGGATTCGATCTCGTCGTCCTTTAAGTCATTCCCTTTTACAGCACAAGTGTAAGCGGTAACGTGTTCATCGGGGTCCGTGGTCCTGTTATACTTCGGGATATCGGGCATTCTGAATTTCCTCGGGATAGGATTTGGAGCCGCGCTTGGTAGGAATGGTTTCCGTATGAACTTCTTTGAATCTACGCCCTTCAGGATCGGAGATGCGCCTGGGATCTGATCGACCCTCGAGTTATAAGTTTTCACCTTTTTATCGTTATCCTCTATCTTCTTTTCTCCTGATTCAATCCTCTTGGTGAGGTCCTCGAGCATCTTCATAATAGCGGGGTCTGTTGCTGACCCGTTGAACTCGACCTCTCCGGTACCTGCTCGACCTGAGGAGCGTTTCCGGTGCTACTGTACTTGGAGCTTTTTGGTGACTTTGCAGCTGAGCAATAGCTACTTGTTGTGCTTGCAACATTTCAAAAATGACTTGAAGACTAACGTTTCTTTCCTCATCGCGCACACTTCCGTCGGTAGGAGAGCTTACGTCGACATGCACAGCGTTCCGTGAAGTTACATCGATGGGGACCTGCGCTGGTGCCTCCCCTGGGTTTTGTGGTGGTACACCGACATCTGCTAGTGCTACCCCTGGGCTTTGCGGTGGTACACCGGCGTCTACACCGTTTTCTCCCTGAAACCCATTACCGTTGTTTTCGTGTGCATTTGCTGAGCTAGACATTTTGACCTGAAATCAGAGATTCTTGGACAAGAACAAGTGTGAAGAATAACTTGTGTTTTCAGAAAACCAGCACCAAAACAATTACTATTATTTTTAGCCCCTCGGTGGGCACCAAACTGTTTACCTTGAAAATGGTAACTACAATTATATTTGATTTTGTGGTTCTAAAAATATGTGATTTATTTTAATACTAGTTGTTAAGCAATAGATGCTAGGTATGAGTAAAGAGAATAAGATATGCAAACCAATGGGGTCACAAAGCTGGGCCTCGAGCTGGCTGAAGCAGGACCTCGAGGTTTAGACGGAGCTAATAACAATGAACTATTGATAGGGAATCAATGGTAATGAGGGCCTTGAAGATGGCCTTTTATGATCAATAATGAGCAATAAATGAAGAACAATAAATGAATAATGAATGAACAATGTAAGAATAAGCAATAAATGTGAAGAACAGTAGTTTTAGAAAAGAGAGCAGAGAATGTTGTGTTATATTCAATATCGAGGTCCCTTACAAATTTACAAAGGTACCCTTTATATAGGAGGGGTGAATCCCAAATAGTACATGTCTAATAAATGACGAATAAATGCTACTAGTACAGCTGTATAACAGCTCAACACAGATTTGTACTATTCTTGCAGGCTCTGCAATCCACATCGTGTACCCTCGGGGGTTTCCCGCCTTTCCATGACGATCACCGACTCGTGCCGCTCCGAGATCGACCTTCGATGTGCCCCCTCGAGGGGAGCATTTCGGGGTCCGCACTCAAATTCCACTTCGAGCCCCTCGAGGCCTGGCATGGAGTGCCACAGTAGTCTCAAAGTCGAACTCTTCTGATTTTGCCGTACACATTTACAAAGTGAGGCCTAGAGATTGGCTAAAAGCTGGAGGAAAAAGGAGAGAAGAGTCGCATAGGCGCATTTACAAAGTTAGAGTCGTACATGCTGTAAAAGGTAGCAACAGTTACAAGATTGGAAGGATTCCGACCACGAGTCGTGGTGTGAGAAAGAGGCCTAAAGGGGGGAATGCCCTAACCTTTGGGATTCATTCACATAACAGTTGCCTAGATGGCAAGAGGAGCACAAAAGTATTCGGAAGACATAGGTTATGAAAATGATAAGGGCATCAGTCAACATTCGAGGACGAATGTTCCAAATGGGGGAATGATGTTACACCCCATCTTTTCGTACACGAAAGTACGCCATAAGTAAATTGATGGAAGCTCAAAAAAATGAGATGTTACATCCCGTATTTTCATATGTTAAACTTTCCTTGTAAGTTAATCGGCGTAAGTTCGAGAATGAGATTATTTTGAGATTATAAGCATCATGCTATTTCAAACAAGTGATGAGTAAATTCGTGAAGGTGAGAGGATAAGCAAATCAAAGAAAATGAATTTCGTCAAAGTTTGACATTTTGGGATAAAATACGGTCCGAGCTATAATACCCGGTATTTATGGATTAGTGCCATACAAGGTACTGCATGACCATGATAGTAAGGTGTATAAGGTATGTAAAAGTGAGTAGTATTTTAAGTAAGTTGAGGCACTTAATTATGTGGGTAATGGATTAATTATTGGATAATGGGAGATTACCTACTTAATTAAGAAATTATTGGGTGATTAATTAAAGAATTAAGAATAAACCCTCCCCCACGTGGCAGCAAGCCACCCCAAGGATTGTGACTCTTAAGTCACTATATTATGTGGCAAGATTAAGATGTGAGATTGGGCATTCTTAAGAATGTGAGTCACACATCCATTTAATAAAGGAAAGCCACTATAAGTCTTAAAAACGTGAGAATTTTATCCATTCTTAAGAATGTAAGTCACAAACTCATTCATATATGCATCTGATAAGAATTCAAGAATTCAAACGTAAAATGTTTGTGTGTTACAAAAATAAGTCACATAATCAAGATAAGATCTTCAACAATTCAAAGCAACGTGAGATTTTGCAATTATAAAGGAGTACGGTGCAATCTTTCTCAAGAATGTCATACGGATTTTTCCCTACTCCGATCTTGCCGTCACGTGTTGTGTTGAAATTAACGTGTGTTAGAGGGAATGTCAAGAGAATCGACTCAGGTATGTTAAGGCTATCCCTTCTTTCTTTTGGCATGATCTATACGACACAAACAAAACGAGCAAATGCACAAATTCCATAAATGACTATATTCATAGAAATACTAGAGATGTTTATGTTCATGATTTCCCATGTGTCATATTATTATATCATCTGTTTATGGGTCTCAGAAAATACGTAAGTTGATAAAGTTTATTTCATGATACTGATCAAAGGCATAATGGTCTTATGGCACTCCAAAAGATTTTATTGACGTACTTCTCATGTATTGCATTCATTTTCATTGACCCATAACCAGATGGTGTTGTCAACGCATTATACATATTAATGATTCACAGAGTTATTCAGACTTACATGTCGAGTCTTTTACTCCATGTTTCTCTCATGTCTATTATTTACTGATTTTCCTTCCTTACATACTCGGTAGATTATTTGTACTGACGTCCCTTTTGCCTGGGGACACTGCGTTTCATGCCCGCAGGTCCCGATAGAGAGGTTGAGAGCCCTCCAAGTAAGCTATCAGCTCAGCGGAAGGTGTTGGTGCGCTCCATTTGCTCCGGAGTTTCCTATTTGGTCAGTATGCATTGGACACGTATTGATTGGTATGTCGGGGCCCTATCCCGGCCTTATGACGTTTATGTACTCTTAGAGGCTTGTAGACATATGTCATGATGTATATGAAAGATTGTATGGTCTTGTCAGCCTATGTTTAGTGTACGAATGCTCATTTTGGTCTTATTGTCTAGTATGTCATATGTATAAGTTTTTATTCCCTCATGCTTTACTCTGGTTCATTTACCTATGATAGAATGATACGAAAGATACGTTACGTTGGTACTCAGTTGAGTAAGGTACCGGGTGCCCGTTGTGAACCATCAGTTTGGGTCATGACACTACTATAGGACAGTCCGGTGCTCAAAACATGGTAAATATATGGTATGATATAGTATTTTTAGGAACATCGATAGGTGCAACACAACTGACTTGAGAACGAGTTCACTAAACTATTTATGAATTAATTCCTTCTTGAAAGTCAAAAGCATGAGTCTACTAGGTAAGAAATTAGTTCACGCAATGGATACACGATATATGGAACCAGACTTTGTCAGCTAGCTAGATACACATCATGACAAGTTTAGAGGGTTGTATAAGGGCTGCTTAACCTTTTAAACGAGGCAGTAACTCCATATGCAAAGATTATGGCCTATTTATGGTAGTTGAGTTTGCCAATGACCGAAAACATGAATGTGATAGGCATGTAGAAAAAGTTTCGGAGGCGAAGCACAAGACTTTTAACGCGAGTCGAACAATTGGAAATAATGGACAATAAGATATTGAATGATCTTTTTGGGCTGTTCCTCATGTAGTAGAATTTGAGTTAACTGAACATGTTTAACAAGCTTATAAAATTTATTAAGTTGAGCATAAAGAAATCCTAGTTGACTTGATATTACGTAATATGATCTACTTTGACATGCCAATAGGTAAGGATTGATTATCTTCCTTCCATTCCATCCTTGATTGCCATAAAAAGGTAGTTAAGTTTCAGTTATTAAATTAATCAAGTTTTGTCAAATGAGGGAAATGGGTTCCACCGATAGATAATGTTATATTTTGTAATCAAGGCTAGTATTACTAAATAATGGTTATTGGGATTCGCTTAGCTATTATAAGAGACATAAGCGACAAGACACCTAGCTAGGAAATGGTCCCAACTTCTAGAAAATTCTCTGATTAATTTTGTGAAGATTAAACAGGACTACCTCCGTTGTTAGAAATAGACTTTGTTATTGATCTGGCACCTAACATGTTACCCATAGCAAAATCCCCATATATGACACGGCAGAGTCAGAAAAAGCTAAAGGAATGATTGCAAGACCTAAAAGATAAGAGTTTTATTAAATTAAGTATATTTCCACGGGGTGCACCATTAGTACTTCTCTGAAAAAGTAAGATGAGTCTTTAAGGGTATGCATTGACTAGAGGCAGTGTAATAAGGTAACACGGCGCAATAAGTACATATTGCCTCATGTAGATACCTTGCCTAATCAATAGCTTAGAATTAGAGAAGAATATATTCCTAAGGAAGCATTCCAAACTCGCTACGATATTGAGTTACTTGTGATGCCTTTTGGACTTGTCGATACTCCATATGCAAGCTGACTTAATGAATAGGGTGTTCACACTATTTTGGACAAATTTATCATAGTATTTATTAATGATATTACCTCATAGCCACACGAGGATTACATAAAAACTGAGTTATAGATTACTGCAAGTAGTTTTTGCAGATTTTCTTCCAGAATAACAGCTCCACTAACCAAGTTAACCTAGAAAAATGTGAAGTTCCAGCAAACGGAGGAATAGGAGCTTAATTTTTAGAAACTAAAAACATGTTTGACAATCTCACCACTATTAGCCTTACCATCATGTTCTAGAGGATTAACAGTGTTATGAAATGCTCCGAATATCGGATTAGGATATCTTGTCATGTAGAATGATCATGTGGTAGTTTATGCTTCAACACGTCCAAATAAAAAAAGCACGAGCAAAACTATCCCACTTATTAATTGAAGATTCCCGTAATGTATTTGCTTTGATGATTTGGAGACTATTTGTATGACGAAACTTGTGAGATTTATGTAGATGACAAGAGTCTGAAGTACGTCTTTCTAGCAGACACATATGAATCTTTAGCAACATAGATGGATAAACTATTCTATATCACCTGCGAAAGACTATTATTTTGGCTAATACATTTAGTAAAAAAAAACAAATAAGTTCTGGGATAGTTTGGCGCATATAGCTCCTGTAAAGAGATTTTTTAGTAAAGAATATGTACATACTAAATAGTACAAGTGTCCGATTAGTGTGGGAAAAAAATATAGAGCTATTGTTTACTTGTGTTCAAGCAAAGTCTTCATTGGTAAAGTGCATAAAGGCCACTCAATATAAAGATGAGCGATTATGCAAACATCGAGACGAGGTCCTAGCTAGTAAAAGAAAGAATATGACTATTGATAGAAAATGTATTCTTCGACTAAGTAAGTTATGTGTACTAGATGTAGATGTGTTAAGATGAATTATCCTTGAGGAGCTCACAACTCTAGATACATCGTACATTCGGGATCTAGTAAGGTGTACCATGATTAGAAGAAAATTGTTATTGTAGGAACAGAAAGATGGAAGATTTCCTTAACCCTGTATCTAACTGATTGACTTGTTAGCGTGTCAACATTTGCAACTCTTTAGGCCTACTACAACAGCTCAAGATTTCAAAGTGGGAATAGAATGGAAACAAAGTGAACTTTATGACAAAACTACTAAAATAATTAGAGGTTATAATTATGTGGTAAATTACAAATTGGCTTACATAGTAGGTACACTTTTTTGCTCACCAAAGCTTCTCTTACTGAGAATGAATATTCACAAAGACGCATGGATAGAGAATTGTCAAATTCTATAGGGTCTATCGTCTACCATTTCTGATAGAAGATGACAAATTACTACACGATTTTGAAATTCTTCCCAAGAAACATTGGTTACACGAGTATATTATAATACCGTATTTCATCAACAAACATACGAGCACTCTAAACGTACTGTACAGATCTTGAAGGATATGTTGAGAACTTATATATTGAGTTTGGAGGTAGCTTGTATGCTTATATAACTATAGCTGAATTTGCTTACAACGATAACTTTCAGTCTAGTATTCAGGCGGCACCGTATGGAACCTTGTATAGTATATGATGTCGTTCTCCTATTATATAGTTTGAAGCCGATGAGGTTGACTTATTAGGACACCGACTTAGTACAAGAATCTATTGACAAGGTCCAGTGATAAGATTGCTCACAACTCAAAATACACAAACGTCTTAAGCGGATAAAAGGAGAAGGGACTTAGTTTTCACAATTGAGGATAGAGTGTCCGTACGAATTTAGGATAGAGTGTCCGTACGAATTTTCCCTATGAAAGGTGTAATGTGAAAAAGAAAAATAAAATAGGTAAGTTGAGCCCGAGGTTTATAGGGTCATATGAGATACAAGACCAAGTGGGAGCCATGGAGTATCATTTGGTACTTTCTCTTGAGTTGTCTTTCATTAATCAAGTGTTTCATATCTTTATGCTAAGAAAATGTATTATCAGACTCCTCTCATGTGTTTGAAGTACCGATTATAGAGTTAAGTGGAAGTTATCCTACAAAGAGGAGCTGGTAGCTATTGGTGGTAGATAAGTAAGAAGTTACGGTCAAACAAAATTGTGTTCGTGAAAGTCTTGTGAAGAAATCATATAGTTAAAGAAGCTACATAGGAAGTTAGAAGATACGCGATCCAAGTATCCTTAATTATTTCAGTCTACACGTACGTACTTGAGTTAAATTCGGGGACCAAATTTTATAAGGCGGTGAGAATATAATACCTTACATTAAATAAGGGTATATGCGTAATTGACAAATACATAAATTAAGATAGAAACAAGCAAACAATTAAAAAGGAGGTTAAACAAAAAAGAACATAGAAGGGCCGAAGCCCAAAAAAACTAATTGATGAAAGGCATCGAATAGAGTTTGGGAAGGGGTAAAATTTTAATCCTTGCAATCTCAAGGAAAAAAGAATAAGAGTAAAAGGGATAATGCATTTAAAGCTCCTGCAAACAAAAAAAGAAGCTAATGTCAAGCCTTAGGGAAGAAAGAGAGGAACTGCAACACAAACCGTGGAAGATTTCTATTGGGCTCAAAGGTAAGAAAAAAATATTCGACAGATTTAGCTGTGATTATCCTTTGATCTATGTAATTACGTTGGGTAGTGAAAGTTTAATACTAGCGAGAAGTATTATAGACAACAACATTATTCAAGTTTAATACTAAAAATATTTTTATACGAGTATTTACTGTTTACAAGAAAGACTATTAATGGGAGGAGACTTTGAAGGACCCCGTAGCTAACGGTGGATTTGTTAGACCTGGTGCACCTTGTATTTACAGATTACCGATTACAGTTATAGCCCTTGCTAGTGGGAAGGTAGAACTAGCATACAGTTACAATTTTCCCTCAAATAGGGACCTACAGTTATAGTTGACTCCTTTTACGAAGGGGTCCACACAGTGATACAGATTACATGGATCCTTCCTTGGAAACCTGCCAAACATAAGAATTGATATGACACAGTGCTTACCAAGTTTATTACCGAATTGTTAAATTGATTTTTATTACAGGAAACACATGATGAGACTGATTATTCTTACCATTTTGAGAGGGCATTTTATTTTTATGAATATTTTAAATTTTATTATACACGCATGTATTTCTGATTTGTCCCCCCAAAAAAATAATTGTGGTTAAGTGTTATTACTCATTGAGCTAGCGACTCACGTCCCGTTATTTTTTTTTATAGAGACAATAGTTGATGCAAGTGAGAATTTGGTTAATTAGAGTACGCGAGTTGGCATTTTCTAGTGAACCCCGCACTTGTTCGCGTGGGCGAAGAGTTTATTTATTTGTTATGCTCTGTTCTTTTGAACTCTTAGAGTCGTTCCATAGTTATTTTTATTAGTGTCATGAGTATTCGTTCATTCTTTTAGACCTACGACTACTATTAGACTCTCTTATAGTATTTTGGAGATGGATTTAGATTATTGTATTGCAAGTGATTGATTAATAGTGGTGAATAACTGTTTGATTAGTTGATGAAGATTATGATATATTTTGGTTGATATTGGTTTGTTCTATTGCTGATTTCTGAGACAGGGTAAATTTTTGGATAGTCCTAAAATAGGGGAAACTCTGTCCGATTTTCTGTAAAATACCGATGAGGTTTACTTGGGGGCACTTGCTCCTAAGCGCCGGTCATGATCCTAAATTGGGTCGTGACTGGTATTCTCCATATAATAGCGTGTAAATATCCTTAAGATTGTTGGAAAAATTGGATTATGGAGAATATGATTAGCTTGAGGCGCGTCAAGGACATTGTCCTTAAGGATATTTCGCCCACACCGTGATGAATAAAATTAGGCATATCCCCCATGATTCGACAAGTTAGGATACGACAAGCTCTTCTAATATAACTAGGAGCAGAAACAAGATAGATTGAATAAAAGAAAATATAATACAAAAGAAAAAGGAGAAGAAAAGTTATAATTTTTCCATCTTTTTCACTCACCACCAAATGAACACAAGAAGATACATTTATACATAGTTCAAAAGTGGACATCTGATTGTTAAGAAAATATTTCCATTAGTAATGCCAAGAAACGTTACATAACATTAAAAACAATTAAGCCAAAAGTGTTTCAAACAGCAAATTGATTATCATATAAAATCAAACTGATTTTGATAGCCATAATTATAGCCATTAAAGGTTAGTAAAATATTATATTCAATGTTAATTAATTTTATATTAAAATATATTCAATTGATTGGTATAATAAAGACCATTAAAATCTGTACTATATTAAAAGCACGAAGGCCCTTAGCGAAATGTCATTCGCCTTTTTTACCCCTTTAAAATAGAGTTCTCACTGGACAAAATAGTCATTTGATTATTTTCCTAATATATAGAAATAATCATTTAATTATTTTCCTTATATTTAGGAATAGTCATTTAATTATTCTCCTAATATTTAGAACTTCTAACTCCTTCCAATTCTAGAATTTNTTTTAAAGGCCATATCGGCCTGAACTCAAGAACCTAAGGGCCAATTTTAAGTTCAGAAATCATCCTCACTCAACTAAAACCCAAGAGTCAGCCTCCTTTTGAGTTCGAGTAAATGCTCACTCGATTATAAAGACTACATTAGTCCGACTTCGATCAAAATGCCTTAGCCTCGTGCTCATGAACAAAATCTTCACAAGGCATGAACGAAGCAGAATTTTCACAAAGCAGAAATTGGAATAAAGACAAGTTAGAAAGCAAAGGGATCTTTTATCTATACTATATTAAAAGCATGAAGGCCCTTGGTGAAATATCGTTCGCCTTTTTTACCCCTTTAAAATAGAGTTTTCACTGGACAAAATAGTCATTTGATTATTTTCCTAATATATAGGAATAGTCATTTAATTATTTTCCTTATATTTAAGAATAGTCATTTAATTATTCTCCTAATAATTAGAACTTTAATTTTTCTAACTCCTTCCAATTCTAGTATTTAGATTCTAATATTTAGAATCTAACGCTTATTATGATTTAGTTATAAGAAAATTGAAATAGAAGAACTATGCTTAACTTACGTCTCTAATTTGTAAGTAAAGAAAGTATCCTCTTTTATTTAGGAGTTAAAAGTTTTTNTTAACTCAACTCAAATGTTAGAAATACTTCAAAATGATAATTAACAATTGCACGTTAGATATATACAGTTTCATACTGTTATTATAATTTTTAAAAGTTTTATACTTTTTGATATGGGATACACGCGCAAAGCGTTTATCCTAATACTATATTAAAAGCACGAAGGCCCTTAGCGAAATGTCGTTCGCCTTTTTTACCCCTTAAAAGTTGAACTCTCATTGGACAAAATTGTAATTAATCTATTTTCCTAACATTTGTTATTTTAAATTCAACAAAAGTTTTGGTTATAAAATTCTTCTTTATTTGAACTATATAAAAAATCCTAATATTTAGGAATTTAGAATCGAGTAAGACTTTACTTAAATAATTTTTTCCTTATTTACTTCACAATTAATTTGTTTTCGTTAGGTGTCTATAGTTATTTTTTATTTGTTTTACATTATTTTAGGTTTAGTTTATATATAAGTTGTAGATTCCCATTTAAATTCTAGAATTAAATCTGTAGAATTTACGTATAAAAATGTAAATGCACAACCTAATATCAAATTCTAAAAAACTTTTAAAAAGATAATCGATAATTGCATTATAATGTTTATATAGTATTACAATTTTAATAATTATTGATATTTGTACACGCGTAAAGCACGTAACCTAATTTTTTTTCGTATTTACACTTTTCTATATCTATTTATCTGTCTGTATGTCTGTCTGTCTATCTATCTATCTATCTATCAATATATCTATATATCTATCTATACTATATTAAAAGCACGAAGCCCCTTAACAACATATCGTTCGCCTTTTTTACCCTCTAAAATAGATTTCAATAACTCTGCATTTGACCATTTTATCAATGTAATATTTATTTTTAAATTTAAATGAATGTTGCATTATTTTATGTCTTGGTCACTTGCTAAATACACATAACTCATTCTTATTCTAAATTTTATACACTTTTTATTAAGAGGCAAAAAAACACGTGCAACGCACGTATACTAAAGCTAGTAATATTAAAAGAATGAACCTAGACATCAATTTGATATTTTTTTTTTTTTTTGAGTTATCAAAATTATTTTTCTAACAATATGGAGAAAGACAAATATGGGTTTATAACAATTGAAGTATTTGAATACTACGCCAACATTCAGAGTGTTCTGAATTACAAATATCTTCGTCGTGAATTCATATTCGATGTTTCATCAAATTTAAGGGCAATTTCTTTTCAAGGGTTCGAGGGGTTGAGTATTCACATTTTCAACCTTAATCCAATCGTAATGGTCAACCCTAGGCCATTAGATTGTAATATAAATGTAAAAATTACATTGAAAATAAAAAGACATTAGTAGAATTGGAGAAAAAATTATCCTTTCAAGACAAACACAAAGATTCTTGTATATCAACAATTATAATGCAGAAATTGTAAACTCAAATACTTTTTGTTCTGAAATTGATATTCTTTATCGAGTCAAATCTAATTTCATATTTGACAATTCAATGAACAAAACAAATCTAGTTACAATAGTACTAGCTTAATTATATTCAACTTCACGAGCGTGCTCTTTTCTTTTTTCCATGAAACTATTAAAAAACAACAACAAAAGATCATGGTCAAACTCAAATAAGCTGAATAATCTCATTGAAGCAAAACCTCCGGTTGGTCCAACCACTTATCCAGTCCTATAGATCAATATGCTCAGATATATCTCCAAGAACAATTGTTTATAATTCTATCACTGCGCTCCACCGGATATTTTTGGACAGAAATTAAGATTGTTTTTCATGTTAACAGTTTAATTGTTTTTTTCTTCTATTTTCGGTTCAACGATGACTCTTATGCTGTGTGGAACCTATATTTATTCCTAATAAAATAAAACTAGCTCTTTACAATTGTTAAAGAAAAAATATATAAAAATAAGCTGAGTTCAGCTAGACTTGGAGCGTAGTAGGTCAATTTACACATTATTTTTAGATAGCAACACGTGTGTAAAATTATGTTGTACTCCTTTTGTTCCAAATTAGTTGTTGTGTCGCGAGTCAATTTAATTATTCATTAACGCTCAAATTGAATTAGATTAACTTAGTACTTTAAACTTAAACTTTAAAGATTATACAACTATACATAATATACTATAAGTTGCAATTTTTCTTATGCTAATATAATTAAAAAATATATATTTTAAAATATTGGTCAAACTTCATTTAGATTAACTTTGAAAAAGCAAAATAGTGAAAACTAATTTTGGGGGAGGAAATAGTAAAATCATTAAGTTTTGAACCTCGAAGTACGTAAAATCTTGTATATCAAATTTTCTTTACGCCAATGACATTCACGAAATCGTAGATACTGTTTTTTCGCAATGTACTCTTCCGGTTCATTTTAATTGATTTTTTGTTCTTTTTTGTGGTCCATAATATTTAATTTTCTCAGATATCAAGAATTAATTTCTTTTTTTAAAGTTGTCCTTCGAGTAAAGAGTCTTAGAATATCTATTATATTTTTAATGAACAAATTAAAGAGATAATAAGGCTTAATATGATTAATTAATATTAAAAGAATTTTTTTAAATATATATAGAAATAAACATAAAATTAATTAAAGTGGACTGAAGGGAGTATTACGGAGGATCCATTGATGTAATTTCCATCAAAGCGTTATCTCAATCTTGATTGAAAGCAGGGGCGTATCTAGGCCTAAGGGTATGGGTTCACGTGAACCCATACTCCTCTCCCTAAACCATGTGTAATTATGTTATATTTTTTCAAAATTACTTAAATATATGTGAGTGCACCCATGCTCAAAGACTCATATGGTGCAATAATTATTGGGTGTACCTCTACGAGTAAAATTGGTGGTTCAAATCCCACTTCAGACGGACTTATTTTCGGCAAAGGGTATTGAAATATACGTGAAAATTACCAAAAATTTTAAAACTGGCATTGATATATAATTTTTAAAATGTAGTGAGTTCATGGTAAGAGACTAAAGTAAAACACGTGATTCTAGATCGACCTCTTCACACTAGTGCATCCATGCTCTTGAAATCCTGGATCCGCCTTTGATTGAAAGGCCAATTGAGACGTCCAGACATGTAGACTATCGAGGCATTCGTCAGCAATAAGCCACACATTATATATAAAAACAAACAAAATCCTTTGTCCCAACTTTGTTGAATAAAGTTAAAAAAGGATGGCGCAAAACAGATAAACGGCCAGACATTGATATAATACAGTAATCTTTATGATTTTAGTCCGTCTATCTTTGAGGATGCTTTTCTTGTTACACAAGGGAGTACTAAAAGAAGGTATCGCCGAAAGTCTGCCTAGAAAATTAAAAGAAACAAACAACAACAAAATAGAATATATCCACACGTATTTTACACGCACAAGTTTAAGAGACACGGAAGCAAAACATTAATGTAAGGACATGTCCTCTTCGTGCTTCTAGAATTATAAAAAACACTCCACCAAATGTCTTTGGCTTACTATAGAGAGATGAATGGAATTTCTTTACCTTTAATTAAAGGTTTGAAGTTTGAGTCGTGAAATGCAAAAATTTCTAGTATGAATTTCTTCCCTCTTTAATAGTGCATATACGTCGTAAATTCAAATTAATCTGAGCTCCAATAAGCTGTTGGGTGCCGACCTCTAATATTAGTGAATGTAACCATTGAGTGTCAATTGTCAATTTTTTTTGAGGAGTACCAAGATCAGGTCAAGCTCATTGTTCTAGTGTTACTGCCAGCCCTATTTTGTGGGGCATTTTTCGCTGAGATGAGAGGAAATACTTAAGCGATAAAACTAAGGTGAAAATGTATACGTACATTAATCATAGCTAAGTGATAAGAGTGTATGTAAAAATAATGTATGTAATATGTACTTATAATTTTTTGTAAACACTCAAATGTAGTAAGTATTAGATTATCTTGGCCCCATTTTAAGAATTACAAGGTTTCAGATCATCATTTCAAACGTTTATCGACTTTATATATGTTCATATTTGTATTATTCAAATATGATTCCTGACATTAGTCAAAATGGAATTTTAGTTACTTTGCTATGTTAAGTTGTCAAAAGTTCAAACTTTATCACGTTCTGTCGAAAAATATCCTATTTTGTCTATATTTTGAGGCTCTCACATTATACCTTTGTAAAAAGAAAATTCTATCAGATGGATTTCTTCGACTCTGAGTACCAAAATATATATTTGGTTGTAAGACTAATTGATGACACACGTACAACTTTGGAAATCTTTTGAGTTTTGTTGCTCTAAGATATATATACTTGTTGATGTAACATTGGCACACGTTATTTTATAAGGATTCGGTAGATCACCTATCACCTCTTCTCCTAAGGAAAAGAAAAAATTTCACCAACGCATCACCAATTTTCTGTCATTAAAAACAAAACTCCAGAGACACATTACAAATGCTTTTCTTCCTCTTTTTATGTTTCGGTGATTTCACGAAGTTGATTTGATAAAATCCTTTCTAGAAAAAGCTTTTCACGCCAAATGTTTGGTTGAATTTCATAACTCTAGTTTTGATACAACCTAATGACATGTCCCTTGTACGTGTTATATTTTAGCTATCAAAAAAGCTCATTGAATTATTTAGATGAATCTCTTATGTGCTATATAATCATATTGTATTCTTGGAATTGAAAACTGAATACAAAACTGTTTAAAGCTGATCAGTGATTACCTTTAATCTATTTAAGTTTTGGCTTGGATAGAAACATAGAGTTATCTAGTACCGTTTTGATGGCAGGTACAAGATATCGCTCGACAGAATAATTGAGGTGTATGTAAGTAAGCTCAAATACCACTGTCATTGCAGAAACGAAGAATAACCAACTCCTAAATGATTAAGAAGCGAAAACACAGAGTCTGGTTTAAACGTATTTGACATTGACTAGTATTTCATTTTCAACATTAAGAACAAAACATAGTAATAGTAGTTATTATGCCTGTTTGTAGATTCAATGTAGCAAAATAGACACACGATTCTCACCGTCTTCTTTAAATTTTAGTTGTCATAAATCATTATTAAGTACGTGAATAATTGATGTTTTATACTTCAATGTCATACAAGAGCAGGGACGGTCCTTCCATAAAGCAAGTAAAGCAACCGCTTCAGGCCCCATATTTGTGGGGGCCCATTTTCTGTTACAACTAATAGACTATGTATAAGTTTTAAAAAAAGTTCTACAAAGTGAAAAAGTTTGATTTATTTCTTTAACAAATATAGATAAGAAGGATTTGCAACTACTATAATTTCTACCAAGGAAATTGCACTTAAAATTAATATCGCCCGAATTTCGTAAGAAATATGTGATATATAGGAAGTAATAATTTGATGCGAATGTTGATAATGAAATCTCAAAATCTTTTGAATAGTCCTTTAGAGTTGATTAGTTTTATACATAATAGACAAGGCTATTTTTTCACTTCAAAATTCATTTGAAGAATATGAAAATATTTTTGGTTTTCTATTTGGCGGTAAAAACTAAGATCACTAGATGTTAAAAATTTGAAAAAAATATTGCCTTTATCTTGAATGTTTCTTAAAGTATAATAATCAATTCGTATTTGATGGTTTAGATTTATTTTCTGAATTAAAAGTTTTAAGGAAAATAGTACAATTAGAAGATAACAGTTTAATTGATACACTTAATCAAATGAAAAGGTTTAATTCTTTTCCAAATGCCTAAATTGCTTATGGAATAATGTTAATAACTCATGTTACCGTTGCTTCAGCGGAAAGAAGTTTTTACAATTAAAATTGATAAAATCATTCCTAAGATCAACAATATTACAAGAAAGGTTAAATGGATTAGCTATATTATCAATTGAGAAATACTTATTAGGACTTATTGGTTATAAAAAAATTATTAACAACTTCGTATCTAAGAAAAGCTAAAACAAAATAGACTTCAAAGAAATAATTAAAAGAATTTAAAAAGTTAAGCCCCCCCCCCCCCTAAAGTTTGGCTTTAGGCCACAAAATTCCTCGGGCCGCCCCTGCACAAGAGGGGTAATTTGTGTGGTGTCCAATTTTTCGCGTGCACAGATTATAGAAGGACCTGGTTTTTCTATGTGTTCCTTATATTACTGTTGCGGAAATTGTCACACCAACTTTTTCCGAGGAATATGGAGTTTTCCCAATAAAGTGATATTATTCGAAATGAGATTATTTAATCAATTTAGAGTCGCCACTTGGGATAATTATTATGTATCCCAAGTCACTGGTTAATTTTAGAATCCCAAATAGAGAAAATTTGACTATGTTTTAAAGTTCGTAAAAACTAGAAGACCGGATAAGGAATTATGTTAACACGGGAGAAGGTGTGAGGCACTCCTGAGTTCCGTGGTTTTAGCGCGGTCGCTCAACTATTAATAATTGGCCTAATTATCTGATTTATTACATGTTTAAAACCTATTGTGCATTTTTAACATTCTAAACGCTTTTAATCATTCCAATCGCTTTTATTTGAACAAGTCGTGATGCCGCACACTCATTTGTTTTTGTACATATTGCGAATCGCGTCACGTGAAACGCACCCCGATTTACAACACGTTTATTTTTATTTTTATTTGAAGTTATGGTCAAGTCGCGTGAAACACGCACTTGAATTGAAATTTATGTATCGTGACCATGCCACGGGAACCGTACCCATAGCCACAATATTTATTATGAATCGCGCCTAAAGCACACTACGAGTGTTTATAAGTTGTTTATTCCCTAATTTGAAGACTGTGTGTATGCCAGGCCCGTGATTATGAAGTACTTTACTAAAAGAGATTTCATGTCCACATTCTGCATATCTAATAGTAACTAAGGCAAGAATTTTATATGGTACTTGTATTTTATTATCTTACACCTAAAGTGCACAAGGATTTGGATAATCCTGGATTTGTTGCACTAATCGGGAAAGGACAAAGTTTGAGTTCAAGTTAAATTAGTTCTAAAGATTCAAATAGATTTAATGTGTAGAAAGGTATTGTTCGAACTAACCGTTACAGTGACGATCTAGTGAGCTGGCCCAATTATTTTCGGGCCTGCAATAGATGGATTTGAAATCCAAAGTCGATAAAGACCTCCTTAATTGGGCCAGTTTATGACCAGGCCCAAAACCAGAAGAAAATACTTGTAAACTTCAGCTATGCAAAAACCAAACTTGCAGACTTTAAGCAATGTTGGAAAAAATAAGCATTATCACAAAACCAAATTCAACAGAATCATCACGTCATCATTGTAATGTTACAAGATACATCTCAATTTTAAACAAGACAAACTAAATTTTTTGAATAAAACTGAATCACTTAATTATAGGAGTATATATTAATCATTCCAAGCTTGTTTTCAAATGAACTATTATACTGCTTATTTGTATAACACCAGAAAGAGAAAAAAAAAAGAAACCTTTCAAATCCTAAGCTAAAGCAGTATCCAACTAGGATGAATTATTATATATATAGCCACTTTTGCTCCTTGAAACCCCTGGATCACGCGTAGTATCAGTCAGAATTCGAAGCTCAATATCAATGCTTCCCAATATTTAACTCCTAATAGTGAAAGTCATGCGTACAAACCACACAATCAATCCAATTATCTTCATATACTCTATTGTAATTTGAAATTTCATTAGATTTGAGATGATAGTTCTATGAAATATTTCGGCTAATTTATAGTTGTAATCAATATGTGGAAGCCATTCAGTCAAAACAAACATACACACAAAACAATGAGTGATAAACAAATCTACACAGATTGTAGGGCACCATGATATTCAAACATCAATATCATTAGTAGAAGATTGAGATGAATACATTTATCAACAGAATAAACAAGGAAACAAAATAAATCTCTAGAAAAAAATTGGAAGGAGCAGTAGCAAGGAACCACACAACAATAGAAAAAACCAGTACACAGAAGCTTTGAACCTCAAACCAGAAATCTGAAACTAAACCAAGACCAATGAAACAGTATTGACGATTGATGATTCTTACTTTCAGAATTCTTTTTGAGAAGAAAATGAATGCAGGTCCAGTGTTAGATGCAGAAAATGACAATGTTTATAGATTGAAGAATGGAGAATAATCAGTGTATGAGTTTCTCTCCCCCAACTTGCCGAGAGCTATCTTAATTCTATATAGTATATGGAGTGTCTTATATGAGGGAAAAAAAGGGGAGGGAATATAGGGACTATGTTAGCTGAAAATCACGGGATAAGGCATCTTTTTTCAACAAAAATGGACAGTTGTCCTATTTTTAGCATCTTTTCTAACAGATGTACCCTTTTCTATTTTTTAGCATCTTTTAAAATTTGAAACTACCTCTTTTTACCCCAAATTTACCTAAATTCTCTTGTGTTATTATACTTTAGTCCCCTTCTAGAAGCTTCTTATATAACTATCTAAGATTCCCCATTTTTTCCTTCCCAATTACCCCTTTTAACTTTTGTTAATCACTAATGAGCCATAACAAAGAGATCACACGGATCAATCACAGGAAAGAATGAAGCAAAATCCATCTAATTAACTCAATGATTAAGACTAATTATCATGCAATTAAATTGCTAAATCATGCAACCAACTAATACAAATCCAAACATGTGAATACTTAACACAAATTAAACTAGATGTTAACCTACTATTAATTAACTAATTAATAAGTTAAACTAACCTAATTAAGCTAATTTAAACACTGAGCAAACAATTCCAATTAAGCCTAAAGGACTTCTGCTTTTTTTTTCTAAACAAACAAATAAAAATAAAAAATGAGATAGAACGAAGTGAGGATGTACCTATTGAAAAGAAAATGGTTCAATTGAAGCGACTTCAATGAGATTCCGCCGGATTTCGATGATTCCGAGATGAACAAATACTTACATTAATCAACTGCTCTTGACAAGAGCAATTGATCAATGTCAATTTCAAGTCAAAACAATTGATAGTTGATGAAGAAAGAAGAAGGAAATGAAGCTAGGTTTTCTGGCCATTTTCAGATCTCAAAATCGGGCAATTCTAGGATGTTTTGAAGGAAATTAAAAGGAGATATAGGATGACGAGGTGGGGATTGTGGGGTGAAAATTTGGGGTTGTTTGATGGTGAACCGCCGGCAGAGGAATTGGGTAGTATAGGGGCGGCTAGCGTTTACTAGAGAGGGTGAGGAAGATGAAGAGTGAAGAGTCTTCTTTAGGGTTGGGGGGGGGGGGGAGGTTATTAGGATAGTTAAATGGGATTTGGGTGAGGAGTTGCGAGCCGTTTGATCTGAGATGATCAACGCCTAGGATTGAAAAGCCAAAGGGAAAAACGGGATTGTTTTGGTTAAGTAAGGGGGAACTGGATTTAAGGGTCTGGGCTGGGGAGATTGGGCTATGGGAGCGGGTGAGTTTGAACGAAATAGCCATGATTCTCTTTTTAAGTTTCACTTTTAGCCATCAATTAAACTAATATAATATGTAAACAAAAATTTGCAAGATAATCTCTTTACTATTTTATCTATCAATTAATTAATTAATTACCTTGACAATGTGAACTAAAAAAAATTAAAAACCAAAAGGTAAAATATGTAAAATGGCTAAGGTATTTTTCTAATTTTTATTTATTAATTATGCAATTAATACGTGATTAAATTCTAAAAATGTAATTAAAATTTAAAATGCTATGCAATGAAGAATTTAACATTTTTATGGTATTTTTCGTGATTTTAAGATATCAAATATGCCAAAAATTCAAGTAAATGCAAATAAACAATTAATAAGAAATTCCTAGAAAAATTAAAAATAATTAGAAAAATTTATTTGTGTAGATTTTGTAGGAGTTATTCTCGTAGGGCAAAAATTATGTGCTCACAGCTGCCCCTCTTTGCTCGGGAATATGAAGAGTTTTCGGGTAAAGATAAAGTGAGAAATTACGAGCAGTCTTTGCCCATTTGACACTCCATGAAAAGCATTTTGAAAAAGTTTGACCAAACCTTGCTTCAGGGGTTACCTACATATCCTTGGCTATAAAGGAATCAGGTCAGTGTAGTTCTAGAAATTTTGGTAGCTGGAACTATCGGGAAGTTGTGATTTCATTGTTGTTGTTGTTGTTGTTACTGCTTGCTGAACTCCTTATTACACCAACATCAAAATGAAAAGAAACTAAACAAGCCTATCAACTATAAGTTACAAGATTCCTATCTATGAGTCTTCTAAAACTTGATCTTGAGTCTTGACTGGTTCTTCATGCATACTCTAATTTGAATCTTGATGCTTGCTAGCTGCCGCTTCTAAATCATTCTTCTCAGGCTTTTTCTGATCAAAAAACGGGAAATACAGTGCTCGTGACTTCTTGAGTAGTCCACATATTTTCATTAGCTTCTGAATTTTTGGTTCACTTCTTTTCATTTTCTTTTATTCTGGATTGAGACTTATTCTTTTGGTCGTCTCGAACTCCTGTGCCTCGAGGTAAAACCTGCTCAGACACCAAAACAAACGAACGAACGAATTTTTTCTGCCTCAATTTTCACTAGGAAAATTTTGTGAGTTATTTGTGACAAAACTCTATACTATTTTATTATTAAAAGTAATAAAAGATCGGGGTGGGTGTACCCTGAGAAAACAGGGAGTGGAGATCCTATGTCTAAAATGAAAGCAACTAGAGAATGGAGACCCTATGTAGGAAAAGAAGACTAAGGAGTGGAGATCCTATGTCTAAAATAAAATCAACTAGGGAGTGGAGACCCTATGCTGGAAAAGGAGAATAAGGAGTGGAGACCCTATGTCTAATAATAAAATCAACTAGGGAGTGGAGACCCTGTGTCTAATAATAAAATCAACTAGGGAGTGGAGACCCTATGTCTAAAACAACATCAACTAGGGAGTGAAGACCCTATGTTGGAAAAGGAGACTAGGGAGTGGAGACCCTATGTCTAAAATAAAATCAACTAGGGAGAGGAGATCCTATGCTGGAAAAGGAGACTAGGGAGTGGAGACTCTATGTCTAATAATAAAATCAACTAGGGAGTGGAGACCCTATGTTGGAAAAGAGACTAGGAAGTGGAGGCCCTATGTCTAAAATAAAATCAACTAGGGATTGGAAACCCTATGTTGGAAAAGAAACTAGGGAGTGGAGATCCTATGTCTAAAATAACATCAACTAGGGAGTGGCGACCCTATGTTGGAAAACGCAGCTAGGGATTGGTGTACCCTATACTACCATGATTTTGAACTTTCTTTCTCATTTTTTTTTATATTAAGAGAATGAGTAAAATGCGGGAAAGAATTTGGAGAAGACTTCCCTTTTGGAGTTGTTGGTGTCGCAGAGTTGTTTCCAGCCCCCGCACAGTTTCTTTTGGTTACACCTGCTTCTTGCAATGTTGCTTTTGGATTGCACATATTTACTATTTTTCAAACAAAGAACAATTATTATTTTGAAATGGTGGTTAGTTTTACGCCTTTAGTGTTTCAGTCACTTGATCTTGGCCGGCCTCTATGATGATAATTTCACCTGCAACTGGTTGTTTCCTGAATACTGATTGCACTTTTGGCCCCGGAGAACCTTTGGCTTCTCCAAAACTTTACCATGAGGGTTGGTCGCGTGGGACTTAACCCTTTTCAACTTTATTTTGCCTTTGTGGGCATTTGACTTCTTTCTTCCAATTTTTAACTCCAGAGCATTGGGAACCTTTGGCTTTTCAAACTTTGCCAAGACAGTTAGCCACTTGGGACTTAACCTTTTCAACTTCGTTTTTCCCTTGTAGGCACTTCAATTCGATTTCTTCCTTCCAAGGGTTTTTGATTTCAAAGCATCAGCCGCCATAGCCAATCGGGGTTGACTTGATGCCCCTGCCAAGGTTGGGTGCCTTTTTTACATATTAGCTTGTATCAAACGAGAACCTTGTAAATCAGTCTTACCATTCCTTCTTTGTCTTAGTTTCGGTACAGAGTTCAACCGAAAGGGATTCAAATAAAGACAAACAATGGAATGGACAATGAATTTAGACAAGAGCTATCCCTTTCGGGGAAAGGAAAGAAGGACTTATATAGAGTACATGCAGACTTCATTGAACATGACATGCCCTTTGGACTGGATGCCTGATTTGTGTAAATCGTCCGACTCTCAGAAATTCATCACAACTTTTCCCTCGAAACTGAGAGACCTTGCCCAAGACTATGTCAACGCCCATGGCATGGGGATCCTCTTTTCGGTCAGTAGCGCCCTTTGCGGGTTTTCACCAACTAACCTCTCTCATTTCTCTTCTCACCATCGCCTTATAGTGCTCTTTGCGAGTTTTCACTAACAAGACTCTCTCGTTTTAATTTCTTTACTTACCATCGCCTTATGGTGCCCGTGAGGATTTTCACCAATAAGACTCTCATTTTATTTCTCATTTGGTTGTATCAGATCCAAGTAACTGTATCCTCCAATTCTTGAACATTCTTGCCGATTGATCGGAAGGACTGGAAAAGTATTTGGGTAAAAGGAATTGTATTTAATTACAACTTTGGAACCTTTCAGGCAAAACCATCCCGACCATTATAACATCTGCCCCAGTTTTCCATTTTGAGTGAATTTGGATTTTTATTTTGGTGTGAATGAACCCTAGAGAGAGGCTGCCTACGTATCTTTTCGAAATCAAGTCGAACGTAGTTCAATAAACTTTGTTTTGATTTTCTTTTGTTTTTCTTTTTCTTATCATTCATTTTTTTAATTTTTTTATTATTTTTTTTCATTTTTCTCTCTTTTTTTTTATAAAACTTCCAGGTTCCAAAGAGGGTAATCAAAGAAAAGGAACCGTCTCAACGGGTATACAAAGGCTGGTAGTGTTTGGATAGCAAGAAAGAAAGACTTTGTCATTCCAATCGGAGCGTGTTAAAGCTGTGAAAAGGGGTCAAACGTAATACCTTTTGACCGCATCTGCGTTGACAGTTGTCTTGGGGTCATTTCCTTCGATGTCTCCCAAATACAGCGCTCCCTTTAGTAGCACTCTTTTATAATGTACGGACCTTTCCAATTTGGAGCAAATTTTCCTTTGGCTTCTTCATGATGCGGGAGAATACGTCTCACAACGAGTTGCCCTACTTCGAATTTTCTAGGCCGCACTTTCTTGTTGTAGGCACGGGCCATTCATTGTAGGTACAGCTACCTGTGGCAAACTATGGCCATCCACTTTTCATCAATCATAGTCAACTGTTCCAATCGGGTTTTGATCCATTCATCATCCTCGATCTAGGCTTCGAAAATGATCCAAAGAGAGGGGATCTCAACTTCTGCAGGTATCGCGGCTTCAGTGCCCTAAACCAATAATAAAGTGTGGCCCCAACTGACGTGCGCACGGTTGTGCAATATCCCAATAGTGAAAACGGCAACTTTTCATGCAATTGTCTGGAGTTCTGGATCATTTTCCTGAGGATCTTCTTGATGTTCTTGTTTGCAGCTTCAACGGCGCCATTAGCTTTGGGCCTATAAAGGGTAGAATTACGATGTGTAATTTTAAAATGTTTGCATACCTCCCTCATCAAGTGGTTGTTCTGATTTGCAGCATTTTCTGTAGGAATACCAGAACGACAAATAATGTTGGAATGCATGAAGTCCACCACAGCTTTCTTGGTGACGACTTTGAAAGTAACTGCTTCGACCCATTTTGTGAAATAATCAATCGCAACCAAGATGAATCTGTGCCCATTTGAAGCTTTCGGCTCGATTGGCCCAATGACATCCTAGCCCCAGGCAACGAACGGCCAAGGTGCTGACATAGGATGTGACTCTAAAGGCGGTGCATGAATCAGGTCACCGTGTATCTATCACTGATGGCACTTGCGAACGAAACTAAAACAATCCTTTTCCATGGTCATCCAGTAATAACCTGCCCAGAGGATCTTTTTTGCAAGGACATACCCATTCATGTGGGGGCCACATACTCCTGAATACAATTCATTCATGATCTTTTCGGCTTCTCACGAATCTACGCACCTCAAAAAATTCAGATTTGAAGTTCTTTTGTATAGGACTTCTCTACTCAAAAAGAAGCTGTTGGCAAGCCTTTTGATATTATGATACCATGGCTGAACATCTAGCTCTATTTCAATTATGTTACAATAACCATGCCTTTCTCGGACTTGGATTTCTAGCAGGTCAATATGAACGTTACCCGGGTACGGCAGCATTGAGGCCAAAGTAGCTAGTGCATCAGCTAACTCATTGTGGAATCGAGGAATGTACCTGAACTCGATGGACTTGAACCGTTTGCTCGGATCTTCCACATGTTTCCTGTACAGAATGACTTTGATGTTTCGAGTTTCTCATTCGCCTTGAGCTTGTCGAATGATTATATCAGAATCCCCCATGATTAATAATTCCTCTACATCCAAATCAACTGCATATTCATGCCCATGATACAGGCTTCATATTCGGCGTTGTTTGTATAGATGAAATAGATCCGGGTTATGGCCGAATAGTGTTGATTGGTGGGCAAAATCAGAATTGCCCCAATCCCTACACCTTTTTCATTTATAGCTCCATCAAAGAACATTTTTCAAGCACTGGTACTCTTAAGAATTACTTCAACTGAATTTCCTTCCTCGTTCGGAAAGTAAGTGCTTAGGGGTTGGTATTCGTCATCAACCAGGTTTTCTACTAGATGATCCGCCAAGGCTTGGGCTTTCATCACTGTGTGAGTGACATAGACAATGTCGAACTCAGTGATCAGGATTTGCCATTTCTCTAACTTTCCCATGGGCATTGGTTTTTGGAATATGTACTTCAGAGGATCCATTCTAGTTAAGACATATGTGGTGTAAGCCAGCAGATAATGTCTGAGCTTCTGGGCGACCCAAGTTAGAGTGCAACAAGTTCTTTCCAACAATGTGTACTTAGCTTCATAACTAGTGAACTTCTTTCTCAGATAGTATATGGCTTGCTCTCTTTTCCCAGTCTCATCGTGTTTCCCCAAGACACAGCCGAAAGAATTTTCCTAGACTGTCAGGTACAAGAACAAAGGTCTTCCTGGCTCAGGTAGAACCAACATTAGCAGATTTGACAGATATTCTTTGATCTTATCAAAAGCTTCTTGACACTCATTTGTCCATTTGATCGCTGCATCTTTCTTTAATGGTTTAAATATGGGCTCACACGTGGTAGTAAGCTGAGCAATGAATCTGGTGATGTAATTTAATCTTCCTAGAAGACTCATGATCTCTTTCTTGGTTTACGGAGGTGGCGAATCCCGAATAGACTTTACCTTTGTTGGATATAACTCAATACCCCTCCAACTGACTATAAACACCGGAAGTTTTCCAGACGGAACTCCAAATGCACATTTAGCTGGATTCAATTTCAAGTCATACATGCGCAGACGCTCAAAGAACTTTCTCAGATCTCGTACATGGTCTTCTTCCGTTCTGGATTTAACGATCACATCATCCACATACACCTCAGTTTCTTGGTGTATCATGTCATGGAAGATGGAAGTCATAGCTCTCATGTAGGTTGCCCTGGTGTTTTCCAAACCAAATGGTATGACTCTGTAATAGGAAGTGCCCCAAAGGGTGGTGAAATCTGTCTTTTCTCCATTTTCTTCATCCATCAGAACCTGGTGATACCCGGCATAACAATCCACGAAAGATTGTATGTCATGTTTAGCATAGTTGTCGACGAGAATGTGGATGTCAGGCAATGGAAAGTTGTCCTTGGGGCTTGCTTTTTTCAAAACCGGATAATCAACACACACTTGGGTTTTTCCATATTTCTTTGGCACAAGAACTAAATTAGCCAACCACATGGTGTATCGGACTACCCGAATTACACCAGCTTTCAGTTGTTTGGTGACTTCCTCTTTGATCTTCTCACTGATATTTGTTTTGAACTTTCCTTGCTTCTGTTAGACAGGTGGATAACCAGGAGAGGTAGACAATTTATGTACCACCAAATCAATGCTCAGCCCTGGAATATCATGATAGTACCATGCAAACACGTCTTTGAATTCAAACAAAAGTTGGATCAAGGCATCTCTGGTTCTTTCATCAGTGTGAATGCTTATCATGGTTTCTCGGATCTCTTCTGAACTGCCCAAGTTAACTAGCTTGGTTTCATTTAAGTTTGGCTTAGGCTTATTCTTAAATTGTTCCAATTCTCGATTTATTTCCCTAAAAGCCTCATCTTCGTCATATTCTGGTTCATGATTCATTATTTCACAATTAGACGACATTTTAGGATCTGGGTATGAAGTCCGCAAGCATGTCATGTTATTTAAGTCCGCATTATTAGAACTAAAAAGAAAAAAGATAAGAAAAATCGCTAAATCAGAATAAAGAAAAGAGACATCTATGGATGATGAAATATTGACTCCATTTCATTGAATTGAAGATATAAGGGTTTACATCAAAATCAAAAGACAATAAAATAAAAACATTCTAGTTACACTCTGAAATAACTCGTAATGTAGAAGAGACGGCAAGACTAGACTACCGGGACTCCCGTCTGATAGGGAATAGGGTAGCTTTCCAATTCTGGATCTTGACATCCGGTCCCATATATAGCACCTCGGTGTTGCTCGTGCCTTCCCCTGGCTGGACCATGTGAGACTCATACAGCATTTTCTTCAAGGCTTCACATATATCATCAATTTCTTCGGCTGTGAAGGCCTCTTCTTCTTCTACATACTTGGGTTTGACAAATGATCGGGCGAGATGTGGAATAGGCTAAGGAAGGACCCACCCCTTTTCTTTGTTCTCCTTAGCCCATTATCTGTCGGCTTTTGTAGCTCGAAAACCCACACTGGAAAACTTCTCATTGGCAGTTGAAGCAATAGGCTCAGTGATGCCATGCAGAGAGACCACGAGCCCCTTTGTGGGCTTTTACCTATGTCTAACCATTTGAGTGGCGACCATGATCGAGGCATTAGACAAGCAAGGTTGAGGTAATGGGGCCCTTCTTCACATTGGTCGGCAACCACAATCTCGAAGGCCTAGTATACAATATGCTCGCTACCTTCCCTAGCTTCAAGGCACGGGACTGAAGGGTCCCTATAGATGGAATGCTCGTCCTCTCCATCAACAGCAATTTCTTGATTTTCGTATTCAAATTTGACCATTTGGTGGAGAGAGGAGGGAACAACTTCGGCAGCATGAATCCATGGCCTTCCCAAAGAGAAAATTGTATGAAGTGTCCATGACCTAAACATGGAAAGTCACCTCGAAGTCCACGGGGCCAATAGTCAAAATCGGATCGATTTCCCCTATTGTGTCTCTCTTGACCCTATCAAAAGCCCACACACAGACGTTGTTAGCTCGGATTCTTTTCGTTCCAATCTCCATTCTCTGGAGTGTTGAGAGAAGGCAAATATCGACCTTAGAACCACCGTCTAGCATCACTCTTTTCACTTAATAGCCCTTATAATTGACAGTCAAGTGAAGGGCTTTATTGTGGGGCGGCTCCCTCTAGGGTAAATTATCGAGGCTGAAAGAAATCCTATTGACCTCAAAGAATCGTTCGGCCATTCTCTCCAACTGTTCAATAGAAGTGTCAACTGGGACGTATGCTTCATTCAATCTTTTAAGGAGCACTTTCTGATGTTCATTCGAACTCAGCAGTAGAGATAAGAGTGAGACCTGGGAAGGGTTCTTCCAGAGCTGGTCAACTATTGCATATTCTGATGTTTTCATCTTTCTGAAGAACTCTTCTGCTTCCTTGCTGCTTACAGGCTTCTTAGATGGCAACCGTTTATCCTGTTCAGTTTGGATTTCTTTTACTCTTTTGGGTTGTAGTACTTCCCAAACTAATTCATTTCATTCACTTCTCCCATGATTTCTTTCCCCTTGTAGGTAACCACTGTTCTGTTGTAATTCTAGGGGACTGCGGTGGGATTTCTCATAGGGCTCTATGGTGCGACTGATAACCACGGGCTCAATCAGCCTTGGTGGAACTACCGGCCTCCACGCCACATAGGTCCCTTTTGACACATACAATCTAGGCACATTTAATGTAGCATTCCTTTGCTTGAATTTCTTGGGAGTGTTCAAGATGAGCTGTTCTTTTCTTGGGGCCTTAGGAACCTAGAGAATCTTGTTCTTAGTAGGTGTTTCCCCAGTCTTTGTTTTTACAGCTTGAGGAACCGGAGTGATTTTCTTCTCAGTTTTGGCTTGTTTCACCGCCGCTTTGGGTCTTGCCTCTGAATCGGCAATGGCAATGATGGCTTTCAATGCTCGATTAAATTCCTTATCGTCACAAATTATTCCAATGACCGGCCTATTGTTATGAACCGGTAATGGATTGTTAGTCACATTAGGGACTTCCTCGTCCCATAACACAACTCTTTTTTGTTTTATCAAGCTTTTAACCGTCCTTTTGAGGGTCCAAAAGTTTTCTGTATTGTATACCTTTACTCCCGAATGGTAAGCGCACCTGGTACCAGCCTGGTATGATGGGGATTCGGGATTTTGCCGATTGGGGGGTACCGGTTGCAACAGACCTAGTTGGATCAACTTCTGGAGCAGGCTGGAGTAAGATTCACCAGTAGGGTGAAATTGTTTCTCCTGGAAGGCTCATGAGGGCATGGATTATGTTGATGGGTGTTTTGTGGTGGACGAGGGTTATACGGAGCTTGGTAGGGAGGGTTATTTCTAGGAGGTGGAGCTCGGGCTTGGTTGTAGTGGTGATGTGGCTGTGTATAGGGTTGGGTGTTCATCACCGCACAGTGAGGCGGTGCCACATAATAAGCTGCATCTTGATGTAGATAGTAGTGTTGCGGGGTTCTTGGCGGCATGTAAGAGTGATCAAATGATCGGCGGGGCCCTCTTGAACCCGAAGCCATCATGGCTCCTTCCTCCCTCTTTTTAAGATTGGCCAAACCCCCTGAGCCATTCTGGATGGCTTGGGAGGTGTCCTTCAAAGCAGCTCGACTTAATATCTGGCTAGTTTTCAGACCATTCTCTACCATTTCCCCGATTTTGATTGCCTCTACAAACGGTTTGCCCATAACAAGAAAACTTTAACCATTTCGGTCTCGTCTATGGGCGGCTTTACTCTGGCGTCCTGCTCGCGCCATTTGATAGCATACTCGCGGAAGCTTTCCGCGGTTTTCTTCTTCAAGTTAGATAGGGAGTTTCTGTCTGGAGCTATGTCGACATTGTACTGGAGCTGTCTGACGAAATTGTGCTAAATCATCCCATATGTGCTATTGGGAGATTTCCTGATCCACATACCATTCTGAAGCAATTCCTGTCAGGCTTTCTCCGAAATAGGTCATCAACAACTCTTCTTTCCCACCAGCTCCTCGTAGCTGATTGCAGTATCTTTTTAGGTGAGCAATTGGGTCTCCGTGCCCATCATATTTCTCAAACTTTGGCATATTAAATCCGGCAGGTAGATGAACATTTGGCAACATGCGCAAGTCTGAATCAGAAACATTTTTTTGGCCACTCAGGCTTTGCCTGTTTTTTATGGTTTGTTCCAAGATTCTCATTTTCTGAGCCATTTCTTCTTGCTCAGAGTTCCTTACTGCTCTTTCTTGTTCGATTGGGGACTCATACTGTGGCAGTTGAGCGTATGAGTGTAGAGTAACATGAGTTATGTCCGGCTGGAATTGCGAGCCCTGGAAGGTGAATGTTGAAGGATCGAAGCATGGCCTGGGCACGACGTGCCATGGTGAAAACCAGTGGATCCGAGAATAACATTAACGATGCTCCGGAGAATAGTGCATGGGGCCGGACCACATCCGAGAATAACATTAACGATGCTCCGGAGAATAGTGCATGGGGCCGGACCACAGAAGGCATACCGATGAAGGATGATGTAGAAGGGTATCTAAATGGGACAAATAGGTTAGTCATGGGGATATTGGTGGTTCCAACTGTCACTGGGACCAGCTCGGGGAACCTAGGAATTGTGCTTGGTGGTTCCCTATCGTCAGACCAGGCGTCCCATATTTCCAACATACGGAGACGCAACATCTTGTTCTCTTCGGCAGTTGCCGACTCGAGTGGTGAAATAGGAAGCTTAGGGCTATCCTCAGTGCTAACAAGATGGAGGTTGCTTTCTGAAGCCATTGGGACACTTCCTTTTGATATTGTAAAGTAAGGGTGAGAAGCCAGACTACCGTCAAAACCAACCACCTGAAAAAGACCTATCTAATTTTGCACACATAACAACCTTGTCAGTTTGAGACATTTAACAGATAGGGAATTGCACATTGGGGATGCAATGCACCTGAACCGTTAACGTTTCTGAAATGTTTTTGCAACAGCTGCGTGTTTCATCCCGGCTTTACTATCTCTTTCTCATTCTGTAGCTCTTTGCTTTCATTCATTTTTTCATATCTTGATTTTTTTTCTTTCTCTTTTTGTTGTTTTCTGCTCTTTGTTTTTCTCTATTATTTTGTCACTTTTTCTTACTTTTTCTTTCTTCCCTCTTTTTCACTCAGTTTAATTACTGGCAATAACCGAAACCGATGTGGATTGCCTACGTATCATGACACTGCATGAATTAGACCATTACGTAGTTCAGGGGGATAAATGCAAAATGAAAGAAAAGAAAAATTTGGGGTTTTCAAAGTTCCATCAATAAAAATATTTTTGGTTTTTTCTATTATAAGGACTCGAAGGTACTGATGACTAAAAAAGGGAAACATACACACTCAGAAAAAATCAACAAATAGACTCGACATGGACAAAAGGACAAACAGACTAGAGAAAAAGTAAAATACAGACTTGAAAGCCGAAAAATCATCAAGAATACATAAGGGTCTCAAATGCTATTTCGGGTGCCCGCGGGACATCAGTCGGTCCCGACGCGAGCCTGCATCCAATCTCTTCCTGGAGGAACTCTAGATCTGCCATAACCTGGCAAATGAAGGACAACACTGAAGCAAAAAACATAGATCTGGCCATACCCTCACATTTATGTCATTTCATTGCAGTGTAATCGACTATTTCTTTGACTCTCATTCTAATGACACCCTTTTCTTGGAGCAGGCATCCAATTTGCTGTGCACGGGCTTCTTGAACCTGCATGGCTGTGTTGTTTTGGTCTTGCAACTTCTGCATGCTCTCTTCTAATTGGTAAATCAGTGCATAACAATGTACTCTTTCGGTTTTGAAGTCCTTTGTCTACTGAACCTTTTCATTTTCGAGGGTGGCCAGCTTTTCCCTTAAAATCGTGACTCCTCTATCATATCTTTGTTTTAATTGGTGGGCTGACCTTGCCTGTGCTTCTGCACCTTTTGCCAACTTTGCTCGAGCTTTTGCCAAGTCTTCCTCGACCTTTGTCAGATAAGCCGCGTAATCATACACTTTTCGCCTCAAATTGCTTACGATTCTTTCATCCCTCTCACCTCTTACTAGCATTTCGGTGGCTAATTTAATTTTTTGGATCTAAGCTCAGAGGGCTTTATTTTCCCAAGCAAACCTTTTCTTTTCTCCTTCATCCTCAGCGGCTTGCAACCCACTATCAAATTTGATGGTTCTGACTTGATCCTCTAGTTTGCTTCTGGTGTCCCGGTGTTCCTTCTCTTTTGCTAACCAAACCCACAGCTCTTGCGCTGCATCGACAAATTCTTGGATATGTGGCCTTTTAGTCGGCCTTTCAAATTCGTCATTTGTTGTGACTCTCTTTCCATACCAAACAACATAACCAGGTAAGACCTCGTTCTTGGACAAATCACGTACACCGGTGTTCGCCCCCAAAAACTGGCATTCGCTCCAAATTTGGCGAACCACTTCTTCGGGAAATTGGGCATCGGAGCTGATTTCAACCACATAAGTACTAAGATCTTCATCTTTGGGAACAGTTTGGCATTTTCTAAGTTGTCTCAAAACCCAGTACGGGTCATAGGTTTGGATGCTTCGAAGACCCATTAGAAGGAAGTATGGCCAGAGGTGGGCATATAAATAATCTCATCAACGGGAAGCCAACCCAATGTCCACTCTATTTGATCTGCAATTATAGAACGAAGGCGGGTGATCCATCCTTTGACCCCTTCTGGCATTTCGAATCCTATCACTCGTGTACCAAACTCTTCGATGCAACCATAATTCATGTATCGGGGATGGTGACAAAGGTTCTCGATCATCCACATTTTTAATAACAAATTGCAACCTTCAAAAAACCTGACTTCGGCTTTGTAGGATGTGAGGGCTTGGAATATATCTGATATGATCATGGGTGCGAGGGTACTCTTGGCCTGAGTGGTCAAAACATGGACAACTCCGGCTACACGTAAATCAATGTGCCCGTCCTCCCTTGGAAACAACAAAAGACCTAAAAATGCCACCATGAAGGCAAAGCATCTATGCATCTCCCGCTTTGACCGGTTACCTTTACTACAGAGTCCAGTTTCTGGGTCTTTGAATCCTCCTAAATGCCCGTATCGCTGGTATAGAAAGTGAAAAGTGCAAGCTCCACCTGCTAGACCTTCTGTCTTAATTTGTCAATTAATTTTCAATAAGTCCAAAAACTTGTGGGGAGTAACAGTCCATGGAGATACCAGGTACTTGTGTCTTAATCCCTCCGTACTCCCGTCATAACCCGCCATTTCTTCCAAAGTAGGTACAAGCTCAAAATTAGAGAAGTGCAAAACACTGTGAGCGGGGTCCCAGAATAACACAAGTGCCTCTATCATATCACTTCTATGTCGATCTTTAATAGTCCAATGAGTGCCCATAGGTATTGGTTGACCATGTCTCGTCCTTGTTTTCACAAATCTTCCCACCACATGTGGATTGCTAGTGGAATCTGATCCATAACCTTCACCGGTAAATTCTGGACAGCGCTCATTCTACACATTTTTAAATAAGGGTGACTGGGTTAAACATGTGAATTTTGTTTTACGAAAAACTGACCATGAAAAGATTATTTTTGCAAAAATCCAACTTAAAACAAATTACGAGTACTTTTGAAAATATGGCCCTTCAGCACTTCGGAAGGGAAGATTTTAGGGTTGTGCTTGCTAAGTGGCCAAAAATTGGAAAAAGGACCCATAGGTGGCTATTCTAGCAAAAAGGGCCTTCTAACGTCCCGTCGGGATATTTCTGGCTCTTTAAAAAAAACGGCATCACCTTACTTTATCTATGACAAAATAATAGCATTTCATATTTTTTTTTTATTTTTTGCAAAAATGGGGCTGAACCTGATGAAGCTTGCCTACGTATCTCACGTTCGGTGAGAATCAAACTCGCATAGTTTGGTAAGTTTTGGCGCAACAAGAAAATGTGACTTATTTTGAAATGATCTTTTCTTCTTCTTTTTTTCAATGTTTCGGCACAGTTTCGGGATATTTCGAACACCGGGATTTTCAAAACCAGGTGAATTTTCTCTCCTACCTCACTCTTGATTTTTCTTAATTTTTTTTCCTTATTCTAGAAGCCGGTCAACATGCAAACCGAATTAAATAAATGCACCGGTAGCATATAAAATGCATCGGATGGTCTTCTAATTTGGATACACCTATTCTAGACGGACCCAACCCCTATATTGAGTCCCCAAAGTCAAATGCACGTGATGCAAACAAACATACCTACTAGGGATCTAGCATGAGGTTATGTCATTCTAGGTTTGAATGCTGGGTGTGTTGTTCTAGACCTGGCTTACCCGAGCAGACAACTCGAGCCGAGAGGGGAGGGAGGCAACGTACCGAGAACCAAAAGGCCATCCGGCTTTATAACTGATCCGATCCTCATTCTAAATTAGGGTATGACACTAACAGAAAAGAAGTCACACCAGCGTGTACTTCCTAGAAGATTTAGAAGACTCGGAGAGAAGAAGGGTTTCGTAACAGTTTTAAATACAGTTCAAACAATATCAAAGCGGTAAAAACGGCATTTAGCACATTAGGCTCAAACACGTAAAAATGAGATAACAGCAAAAAGCCAAGTATAACAGTTATTCTAAGCTCGAATTCTGAACCCTGAACCAGAGATTCTGCGTTCTATCCCAAGCAGAATCGCCTGAGCTGTCACACCTCCTTTTTCCGAGGAATAGGGGTTTTTTCCAATTAAAGTGACATTATTCTAAATGGGATTATTTAATCAATTTAGAGTCGGCACTTGGGATAATTACTATGGTGTCCCACCTGTTCCTTTTAAAATCCCAAATCGAGGAAATTTGACTTTGTTTTAAAGTCCGCAAAAACAAGAAGACCGGTAAGGAATTATGTTAACCCGTGAGAAGGTGTGAGGCACTCCCGAGTTCCGTAATTTTACCACACTTGCTCAACTACTGATAATTGGCCTAATTATCTAATTTATTACATGCTTAAAATCAATTGTCCAATTATAAAATTCTAAACGCTTTTAATTATTTCAATTGCTTTTTATTTGAACAAGTCGCAATGACACACTCGTTTGTTTTTGTACATATTGCAAATCGTGTCACGTGAAAGGCACCCGCGATTTACAACACATTTATTTTCATTTTTATTTAAAGTTATGGTCAAGGCGCGTGAAACGCGCACTTGAGTTGGGATTTACGTATTGTGACCATGCCACGAGAACCTTACCCATAGTCACGATGTTTATTATGAATCGCGCCTAAAGTACACTACGAGTGTTTATAAGTTGTTTATTCCCTAATTTGGATACTGTGTGTGCGCCAGGATCGTGATAATGGAGTACTTTACTAAAAGAGATTTCATGTCCACATTCTGCAAATCTAATAGTAACTAAAGCAAGAATTTTACAAGGTACTTGTATTTTATTAGCTTACACCTAAAGTGCACATGGATTTGGATAATCCTGGATTTGTTGCACTAATCAGGAAAGGAAAAAGTTTGTGTTCAAAATTAAATTATTTCTAACGATTCAAATAGATTTAACGTGCAGAAAGGTATTGTTCGAACTAGCCGTTACAGTGACGAGTCTGGTGGGCTGGCTCAATTATTTTCAGGCCTGCGATAGGTGAATTTGAAATCCAAAGTCGATAAAGACCTTCTTAATTGGGACAATTCTTGACCAGGCCCAAAAACAGAAGAAAATACTTGTAAAATTCAGCTATGCAAAAACTAAACTTGCAGACTTTAAACAATATTGGGAAAAAAAGCATTATTACAAAATCAAATTCGAGTGAATCATCACGTCATCGTTTTAATGTTACAAGATACATCTCAATTTTAAACAAGACAAACTAACTTCAATTAATTCAAAAACTACACCAAAGAGCCACTTTCATGCTGATTTGAACTTTAAAAATAAATCTGAGCCTTGTGTATGAGCCCAGAAATATGAATTTGCACATATCACATGATATAAATTTCAATAAAATTGAATCACTTAATTACAGGAGTATATATTAATCATTCCAAACTTTTTCTGTTATACTACTTATTTGTATTACACCATAAAGAGAAAAAAGAAACTTGCAAATCCTAATCTAAAGCAGTGTCCAGCTAGGATGAATTATTACATAAATAGCCATTTTTGCTCCTTGAAACCCCTGCATCACGCTATCTGTCAGAATTTGAAGCTCAATATCAATGCTTCCCAATATTTAACTCCAAACAGTGAAAGCCATGCGTACAAACCACACAATCAATCCATTTATCTTTACATACTCTACTATAATTTGAAATTTCATCAGATTTGAGATGACGGTTCTATGAAATGTTTCAGCTAATTTAGAGTTGTAATCAACATGTGAAAACCAATCAGTCAAAAGAACCATACACACACAAAACAATGACTGATAAGCAAATCTACACAGATTGTAGGGCACCATGATATTCAAACACCAATTTCATTAGTAGAAGATTGAGATGAGTACCTTTATCAATAGGATAGACAAGAAAACAAAATAAATCTCTGGAAAAAAACTGGAAGGAGCAGCAGTGAGGAACCACACAGCAACAGAATAAACCAATACACATGAGCTTTGAACCTCAAACCAGAAATCCGGAACGAAACCAAGACCAATGAAACAGTATTGACGATTGATGATTCTTACATTCAGAATTCTTTTTGAGAAGAAAATGAATGCAGGTCCTGTGTTGGATGCAGAATACGGCAGTGTTTATAGATTGAAAAATGCAGAATAACCAATGTATGAGTTTCACTCCCCAAATCTGTCGAGAGCTATCTTAATTCTATATAGTATGTGGAGTGTCCTATATGAGGGGAAAAGGTGAGGGAATATAGGGACTATGTCACCTGAAAATTCGGGGATAAGGAATTTTTTTCAACAAAAAATAGACAGATGTCCTATTTTTAGCATCTTTTCTAATAGCCGTCTCCTTTTCCATTTTTTAGCATCTTTTGAAATCTAAAACTACCTTTTTTTACCCCAGATTTACCTAAATTCCCTTATGTTATTACACTTTAGTCCCCTTCTAGAAGCTTCTTGTATAACTATCTAAGATTCCCCATTTTTGCCTTCCCAATTACCCCCTTTAACTTTTTTTAATTACAAATGAGCCATAACAAAAAGATCATACGGATCAATCACTAGAAGCAATGAAGCAAAATCCATCTAATTAACTCAACAATTAAGAGTAATTATCATGTAGTTAAATTGCTAAATCATGCAACCAACTAATACAAATCCAAATATGTGAATACTTAACACAAATTAAACTAGATATTAAACTACTATTAGTTAACTAATTAATGAGCTAAATTAACCTAATTAAGCTAATTTAAACACTTAGCAAACAATTTCAATTAATCCAAAAGGACTTCTGCTTTTCTTTTTTTAAAATCAAACAAATGAAAACCAAAAATGAGATAGAGCAAAGTGAAGATGTACCTAATGAAAAAAAATAGTTCAATTGAAGCGACTTCAATGAGATTCGGCCGGATTCCGATAATTTCGAGATGAACTAAAACTTACATTAATCAATTGCTCTTGACAAGAGCAATTGATCAATGTCAGTTTCAAGTCAAAACAGATGAGAGTTGATGAAGAAATCAGAAGGAAACGAAACTAGGTTTTCCGGCCATTTTTAGATCTGAAAATCGGGCAATTTTCTAGGGTGTTTTGGAGGAATTAAAAGGAGATATAGGATGAGGAGGAGGTGCGGATTATGAGGTGAAGATTTGGGGTTGTTTGGCGGTGAGCCGCCGGCGGAGGAATTGGGGAGTCTAGGGGCGGCTAGGGTTTACTAGAGAGGGTGAGGAGGATGAAGAGTGAAGGGTCTTCTTTAGGTTGGGGGGAGGGGTTATTCGGACAACTAAATGGGATTTGGGTGAGGGGTTGCGAGCCGTTTGATCTGAGATGATCAACAACTAGGATTGAAAATCCAAAGGGGAAAAAGGGGTCGTTCTGGTTAAGGAAGGGCAGATTTAAAGGTATGGGCTGGAGAGATTAGGCTATGGGAGCGGGTGAATTTGTACGAAATGCGCTCAAAATAATTGGCCCAACTGAGCTGATGAAACCCAAATAGCCATGCTTCTCTTTTTAAATTTCACTTTTAGCCATCAATTAAACTAATATAATATGTGAACTAAAATTTGCAAGATTAACTTCTTTAATACTTTATCTATCAAATAATTAACTAATTACCTTGACAATGAACTAAAAAAAATTAAAAACCAAAAGCTAAAATATGTAAAATGGCTAAGATACTTTTGTGATTTTTATTTATTAATTGCGCAATCAATACGTGATTAAATCCTAAAAATACAATTAAAATCTAAAATGCTATGCAATGAAGAATTGAACATTCTTATGGTATTTTCCATGATTTTAAGATATCAAATATGCACAAAAAATACAACTAAATGCAAACAGACAATTAACAAGAAATTCCTAAAAATTCTATAAATATTAAAAACAAATAGAAAAATTTTATTTGTGTGAATTTTGTAGGAGTTATTCTCGTAGGGAAAAAATTATGTGCTCACACAATTGCTTCTAGATAAAGATGAAAGGTATAATTTGAAATGCCTACTACAATGAAACTAGAATAAAAGACAGACACTTGAAACTCGTTCTTCTATCTGGTTCATGTAGCTTCAGGTTTGCACACTTGAATCACACGAATTGCTTGCAAAATGCCTTGCTATTTTGCTCACTGCTCACGTTTAACTTCATCGTTTGTGCATACCTGTAAAATGAGAACATCCTGAAATATATAGAGTTAGTATAATAGGAAATAACTAGAGTTCCAATGCTATACTCTTCCTTGGTGGAAGAGTTCTAGTTCTCTTCAACTTCTAACTCCTCCCTTATCTTGGATAGAGTTCTCTTCGAGTAAGGAGTCCCTTTCCTTAACACTTATGCAACTTTTTCGTTCAGGAGATATCAAATATAACACCTTGAGCTTATATATTTCACGTATATCCCTTATGCTCGAATCTGCCCGTGTCTGTGTATACTGTGTATGGACCTGGTTAATGCTTGAGTTCCTTTGTCAATCATCAAAACAAACTTCACTTGGGACAAAAAGTTCCCCCTTTTTTTTATGATGACAAACTCTGTGTTTTTCATAAGCATAAGCCCTATTTCAACTAAGCTCACCATCAACACAAACTTAGAACACTTTTTATTTTAAAGTCACTAATCATCAAGGACCAGGTTCATAAGGTTATAAAAATCACAGTCCAAAGTTAAAAGCACAACCTATCTTCCCCCTTTTGGAATCATCTAAAAGTTGCATAATTATATTAGATAACCATATTTTAATAGATATTATTCATGGCCACTAGGGCTAATTCAAATGCAATCATGGAATCAAGCATCATTTATCAATCTAATTATATTAGCCATCTAAGAAGTATCAACAAACAGTTAGAGCACAAAAAAAGATTAGTTTCATTGATACTAGTCATCCACAAATCATATAGAGAAATAAAATATTGGATCATGAGCAAAAAGAACAAAAAGAAATCCCATCCGGGTCACTGGTTTGTCTAACTAGGCTAGAAAGGGTTCAAGACTGGGAAGGACCGGGTTTTTGGTTTCTGGCCTGAAGTAGCTTCAGCATATCTTGAAGAATGCCATCATTCTTTTCCTTCTCCTTTGCAAGCTTAGCCTTGAGATCATCCCTCTCAGTCTCTACTTCAGCTAGCTTCTTCTTCAGCCTCTCAATCTCAACATCCTTAGCCCCACTCTCCTGCACGCACTTTGCTGTTCACAGGTACCTTTATGGATGAACCAGGTTCTTTGGGAGTCGTGTAGACTTCATAGTCACATGCAGTCAAAGTATTTTCCCCATAGTGATCCTTGCTTGTACCAACTTCCCATTGCTTGATGGGTACCTTGAAGTGTGCAAGTACAACCGTGAGAATGAAACCATAGGGTTTGGCATGAGTTTTGGTGCCAGTCAGAACCCTATCAAGAAGCTGGATGATAAACCCAGGCCAATAGATTTTCCTTCCACTGTCTAGACATTCCACAAGGACTAGGTCCATGAATGTGGCAATGTGCCTCCTTTCCTGCCTAGGCAGCACAACCTTAACAAATTCGAACAACACTTTGTGAGTTGGCTTCATCTCACTTTTGTATATAGCCTTGGGCCGAAGCTCTTCTTCATTGTCACCAAACTTCCTTGTATGGGCAAGTGATGTGGGGAGGTTTTCTAGGCTTGGCCATTTTAACTTTTTGTAGTCATTGTACCCTTCAACAGGCACTCCTAGAATTTCTCCCAACTGCTTGTCATAAAAACTCACAATCACCTCCTTTACCACATTGGTGACTCTACTATTTTTTATCTCACAATTTGCCATGAACTCCATAATCTCAGTTCTGAAAAGCTTTTCATCCATCTGAAGGACCATGTCCTTCCAACCCTGTAGTTGCAAAGTTTTTAGCAACATCATTATTCCTTCCTCCTGAAGTTCCTTAGGAGTCTACCTTTCAAGATGGTTCTTTTCCCAAACTTAACCATCTTGTCCTTCTGTGCATCAGATTCTTCTTCTTCTTCACTCTCTTCTTCCTCTACTACTTTCACTTTTCTAGACTTCAAGGCAGACCTGGCTCTTTTTGCCAAGATCGAGGTTCTTCTGACATTGTATTCGAAGGAGACTTCCTTTTGGAAGTCTTGATTTTCTTTTCTTTTGGAGTCACAACCTCTACCTCTTCTGCCTCATTTTCATCACGAAGGACCAGGTCCATCTCCTTAATTTCAACTGCCTCGACAGGCTCAACCATCTTTTTCTTTCCCTTTGCAGCAACTTTTTGTTTACTTTCTTTCAAGGCCTTCTCAAGTTCAGCCTAACTCTGCTTCTTCTGACTCTTTGTAGCTCTTCCTCTTGTGGGAGGAGTCTCTATAGGGATAGAAGAGGCGGTCTTTCTCTTCTTGTTTTCCCTAGCATTTCCAGGTATTTTAACTCCTGAACTCTTCTTCCTTTTTGGGTTATAGCTGTCAAAAACACATTTTAGTAGATCTTCGACGGGTTCCTGTACTAATGGAACAAGTTCTCGAACATTCTTTCCCAATTTAACCAACCCCTCAACAACTTCTCCAGAACCACTTCCCCCTTTTTCTCTCAAACTTTCTTCTTCTCCAGCAGATTCTTCACTCCATACTACCATATCTCTTATTTCTTTAGTCAAACCAGCAGGAATGGGTGAAGATTCAGCCACTCCTTTCCCCATTCCCCTCACATCGCCTTAAGCGCCCTCACTCTCCTTTTTTTTTCTCGTTTCAATTTTACCGCCGATTTTCCTAGAGTCAGTGGTCTCTACCCCAGCCACAGTTCCTACCAGAACAGATCTATTTCCAAATTTGCAACAACCTCAGAGATTACTTTAGATGTAATTTTAGGGCTAGATGTTACCTGCTCTATTTCAGAAGAAACAATATCTCCCCCCTCAATAGTAGACTTGAATGATTCTTCAGATTTCTAGGGTTCTTCTTCCCGACTTACTTTTAACTGCTCATTAATTTTCTAAATTTGTTCTCCTCCAACGACAACTTTGCGAGTAATCATCTTGAACCTTCCTTTCTTAGAGGTGGCTATGGTTAAAGGTGCGACAGATGGTATGGGTGTAGCTTCCTTGGGTGGTGATAAGGGATTCTTAGAAGGGTTTGTCATTGTTGTGTTTGGGAATGAGAGAAGATGAGTATGTGTGCGTTTAGAAGATGAGATAAGATAAAGAGAATTGCTTGGAGCTAGAATTTTAGAAATGAAGAAACAACTAAGGCCTAATCAATATAATTAGGAACAGTTTAATTGGGTAACTGATCGGCTCCAACCCTAAACCACTATAGAATGACAAGAGTGGTCGATGCAGCTTTTACTCGGGGGGTCGGGATCGATTTCTACAGAGAGCTAAGATAGGTTTGGAATTGGGTTTCTATCTAATCTAGCTATGTGCGATGTTCTTGATTGCACTTCCAATCATTCTTTGTTTAGTTACTATTCTACTTTAACACTAATGAAGAATGAGAATAAGCTAAGTATGATATTTTTGTAAAGGGTTTTCTCAATTTGTAAAACGACACTAGGGAAGTAACTTACACCTAGGCGAGTATCTAACGGGATCTAAAACTTAGGAAAAACTTGTTATAATTGGGAGCATGATATAGCCATTGCACATAATTACTCACTCTATACCTCTCGGTAGTTTGAGCGACTTTGCCCTAATTAGCTTTCTCAAGCCCAATTGGGTGTTCAAATTGTGCAAGCAAAATTGGCTCAAGTCGGGTATTACTATCTCTAGGCTTAACCCTTTAATTGGGGCTATCAATCTCTTGAATGCACCCCAATTCCTTGTTAGCCTGAATTTCCTAGACTTAGTCTCTCTTTCTCAAGAAGAGCCTAAGTCAAAAAGGCACAAATCAGTGTTTGCAACCACCAATTTAACAATTAAAGCATGAATCAAGCTAAATATCATTAACCCATAAACATTTAAGCCCGAAAATTGAAAACCCATTAAATACCCACACTAGGGTTGAGCCACAACCCTAGCTAATGGGTTTAGCGACTCATAATCAAAGAGAAAATCAAAGATTTAGATGAAATATAACCCATAAGAAGTAATTACAAGAGTAGAATGTAAGATTAATGGTTAACCAAGCTCTAAAATTACTCAAAAGAGCAAAAAATTGTTGTTCACGTGTTCCTCTAACAACAGATATCCTAAAAATCTGAAAAAAGAACTATTTATACACAGCTAAATTTTCCGAACAAAATTTCCCCTACAGGGATTCCGCTGACAGTAGAAAATGGGTCGCCTCAGCGCTTGGACTTCCGCGGCCGCACAAAGGCAAGTGTGGACTGTGGTTCTTCTCTTCTGACTTGGTCTGAACTTTGAGTCCGCTGGGAGCGGAAAAATTTACCGCCTCAGCGTTCCTTCAACCGCGTCCGCGAAATATGTACGCGGAACCGCAATTTTCAATTTGAGATCCAAACTTAGTTCTCTGATTCTTAATTCCGCTGAGGGCGAGAATTGGACCGCGGCCACGTTAGATGATACCGCTGCTGCGCAATTTCACCGCGGGCAATGGTGACTGTTTAGCTCAAAAACTGACTCTATTAACCTTGCTACCGCTGAGAGCGTAATTAGGACTGCCTCAGCGAAAGACCCTCCGCGTCCGCTTCTATTTCTCGCTGTCAGCGCCCTTTGATTCAACTTTGAACTTGTGCAGGTTTCACTCCTTTATGAGTTGGTTATGACTTTCTTGTCTCTTTTTGACCAAACACTGCAAACAAGCACAATAAGTTAGCTTTCAGGAATACTTGTACGTACTTTTAATCCAAAACCTAAGCGAAAAGGAGCATAAAATAGGCTAGAATCCCTAGTTATCAACTCCCCCAAACTTAAGCTTTTGCTTGTCCTCAAGCAAACAAAGTAATTCCCACCTCCTCAAGATAAAAGAAAGGAGAATTTCAGCTATCCTAAAGTAACCTCATCAAGCATCAATTGGGACTAACAATTACCCTCAACTCAAATGCATCATTAACAATACACAACCTTTTTAGCACCATGGTTTTAGTGCGACACAAAAGCATCAATAGTTGACTCAACTCATCAAGGAAACTCTTTCTACTACATTGGTCATTGTGGAACCCAAACTCATACTCCTCGACTCTCCATAAGCAAACCTCACTTTTAGATTGTAGCACTCAGAACGAGGATTGTGGAAAATACACTCATCTCTCTCAAAGGAAGGTCACAAGTCCGGCTCTAAGTACCATAAGCTTTCCCCTTATGTGAGTCACCACTAATGTAAGCTCATTCAACTCAAGATCATATAGGGCTTTTGCGGGAATGTAATGAAGGCTTTTGGTTCAAGGTATGATATATTGGTCTATGAAGGTTTTGTCTTTCCTTAAGCACTTCATTTTCTTCATTTTGGCTCACATTTTGTTGACTCTTTGAGTCATTTAATTCTTCCCTAGGGGACTAGAGAGACACACTGTCTCTCTTTCTTGTTCATGTCAATCCTTTTTCTCCTTTCTAGTCTTTTCAAGCCTTTCATCTTTGCTTTTGTTGAATCTCTTCGTTTCTTCTACATTGTTCATTATCTTTTATTGAATCCCTTTTCTTCCTTTTGTACCTTTTATCACTTTTGCATACCTCGTCTCATCTCCCAAACTTATACTTAAGCCAATATGTGCTAAGGAAAGATCGGGTGTCAAGAGAGGATCATTTTAGAACGGATAAAGGCTTGTATCATGGTTTTTAAAAGAATAAGGGTTATGGCTCAACGGGGTTGACTAGGGATATCACTTTTGGTGGGCTATGGATGTTATCAAGTCTCAATTAGGATCAAGGAGAGCCTATAGTCACTTCTCAAGCCGAGCTACACTTAGGATTTCACCTAGACAAACATTCGGGGCAAGTTCTAGACTTATTGGCATGGGACTTGGACTTGCAAATCAATACCTCACCACACAAGCTATAGGATTGCTAAAGAGACAGAATCGAGGGCCCACAACAACCTTAGTTAAGATTTGAGCAACACAAATGGTTCTGAGAAACCACTCGATGATTGTTTAGCCAACACAAGAGTCTAAAGGTCACAACCATCACCATCCTTTACACATCAATTTGTTTTTAACCATAAGGTCAAAGGTAAATGTGTTAGGCCCAAGTGAAGCTTTGCCTGAGGCACTATTGCTCACTAGCTACTATTTACACAAAAATGAAAAGAAAACAGACTCAAACCCTTAAGCCATCCATCATCGGGAAGAGCCACCCAGTTCACACAAACTCTACCTTTGGAAAGAACCGTGGCATTAAGAAAACCAAAGGCTTATTGATCACAAAAACTTGTAAAATAAGAAGCTACAAACTGAAAAAGAAGCTACTAAATGAAATAAGAAGCTATGCTATTGAGGAAAATTGCAAAAGAAGTTATGAAGTAAAATACTGAAAGCAAATTGAATATGTACAATAGGGGATTGAGACAAATATACATAAGAGGGAATGAATACATACATGGAAAAGTAACTTTATATACATACCGAAATTAAAAAATAACGGAAAGTGAAAAATAAAAGGTAAAGTTATATACATACCAAAAGTGCAAAATAACAATAAAGAAAAATAGTATCATCATTACAAACCAACTATCAAATCATCAAAATAGGACCACCCCCTCAAATAAAAACTAGCATTGCCCTCAATGCTAAATAGCAAAAATGAAATCAAAAAGGGGTTAGAGAGTAAAGAAAACTCCCTATGGGTCCTCTGTCTGCGTAGGGTCCTGTGGCTGGCCTGAGGCGCCTCCCTCAGGGTCCTCCAGCTCAATCTCCAAGTCATCAGCTTGGGGAATCAGTCTCCTCCTCCTAGGCTCTCCCTCAGCCTCCTGCTCCTGTACCTGCTCTGGCTGAGCTGCTGGCAGTAGATCCTCCAATAATAGCTCTAATGGTCTGTCACCAGCTGACTTCATCTTATCCACCTCTCCTCTCAACAGCTTCACTGACTCCTTTGAGGCCCGAGTCTTTTTCAGCTTCTTCGTCTGCTTGCTCAGCTCCTTAATTGATTGTCTTTGAACTGCAAGAGCATCCATGATGAGCTTTTGGTTGTCCAGGAGCTTCTTCTGGTTGTCCAGAAGCTCCTTGAGAGACTCCTCCACTGAAGGGGCACCTAGGGCTGTGCAGGAACTGATTGGGTTGCCACTGAACTGGATAGTACAGATAGCTTAGAAGTTGCTGCCTGCATCCAGTTGTTGATGCTGGAGAGTGTTTGGTTCAACCTATGAGTAGTCAACGGGTATGCTGACGAGGAGGGCACTAAGGTAGGTATGGAAGTAGATGGTCCCGAGGGAGGCTTTGGTATGGCAATGGGAGGCTCAGAAACAGCGACCGCCACTGTTGGCTCTTCAGACTGACCAGTAGAAGTAGTAGCTTTGCCCTTGGATTTGGGGTTGCCTGGACCTTGAAGGGTGTACCATGAGAAGGGCTTCTTGGGTTTTACCTTGGTATAGAAATCCCTTTTCTCAACCTCCTGATCTTCTAAGTACATGGTGAGGAAGTTCGGAAAGGGGTAGGATCTCTCACCCTTGTTGACCACTCTGGTGATCACCCTGGACATGATATTCCCGTTATTGATCGGGTACCCTGCCATGATGGCCGCCACTATAATCGCCCGGGAAATCGGCATGTCACTATCATGAGTAGTGGGGTCCAGTCTGCTGCATACAAACATCTCCCAACCCTTTGCCTCGAGGTTCAGGATGTTTCTGTAGATAGGGACCCCTGTTGCCAACCAAGCTGGAGTAGTACCCGGGAGAGCAAGTAGTGATGCCAACCACGGGCGGGCTGCCTCATCCAAGGCCACCTTCTCTAAGTACAACGACTCATCTTCATCATTGAAACCAATATAGCCGTTCAAAGTCTTTCCATCAGACATCTTCAAGTTACGCACCTTAGTCACAAATGTGCCCTTTTGGATGTGGTCGACATTGGCATAAAATTCCTTGACTAGGTGCTCATTAGCATCCGGCAGCCTGCTTGAGAAGTATTTCCACCCCACTCTTTCATTAAAGTGTCGCTTTATGTTAGGGTTGTGGGGCAGAAGATCTTTCTCTATAAATTGACGCTCATGTATGAGTGACCTGTGAGGCCACCGCTCCCTGAATTTGTGGTAGGCCTGCTCACTCACAAACCTCTGCTACCACACCACTTGGTTTCTTGCCCTTTCCAAACCTCCAGTCTGGGTATCACCCCCTCTCCCCTTATCCGGTGCCTTAGCATCTACATCTATAGGATCTTGTCCAGGTGAAGAAGTTGTAGGTGAGGCTGAAGCTAAGGACTCACCACTCTCTGCTGAGCCATCAGACGACTCAGAAGCAGCGGGAGAAGTAGGAGAAGCTGGGGGTAAAGGCTTGTCTGTCAATCGAAATCTCCCCGGGAAGTCTGATACATGTGTGGGCACTAAGTCACCCTCTGAGGCCTCCCGAGAGGGAACATAGTCACTTCCCTCTGAGTGGGATGCGGCTCTATCTGCAGCTCTAATATTTCTCCACATTTTCCCAATTGATTGCCGTACTGCTGGGGGTAACCTAATTTGCCCTCGTCCCCTACCCCGGGAGGACTCTGCCTTCCCCTTTTGTTTCTCACCGCCACCTCTACATTTAACCATTATCTGCAGACATAATCAGTGGAAGATTATTAGTACTGGTGCTAAAAGGAGCAGTGAAGAACAGCAGAGAACAATTGACAATGTTGTAAAAACTTGCAGACCCGCTGATAGCGGATAAAGAGGCACGGCAGCGAAATAAGCACCGCTGAGAGCGGAAAAAGGATGCGGCCGCGGAGGCACGGGGATCAGACTACCCATCCTTTGATTTTATGGTCCCGCTGAGCGCGAAAAGTTGGGCACGGCCGCGGAAGTTGCACCGCTGTCCGCGGAAAAACAACCGTGGCCGCTGACCCTTTATGTGAACTTCTCTGAACTTATGTACCGCTGACCGCGAGAAATGCAGCATGGCCGCGCAGAGCGGGCCGCTGTCGGCGGAATTTTCCACCACTAACCGCGGTATTCCAAACTTCCAACTCAGATTTTTGCAGAGGAACGCTGACCGCAAAAATACATCTGCGGCCGCGGAATTCAAAAAAAAAAATGACTGAGCCAACCTAGGGTTTCAATTTTTCATGCATTTAGCGGATATCATCTACACTATTAACCCCAACTAGGTATTCAATAATCAATCCTAACTACTTAAGCATAATTTAATTACACTAATGAACCCCAATTGAAACTTAAAAGAAAAGAAGAAGAAGAAGAAGTAAAAACTAACAAATAAAAGAAAACCAAATACACATTAAAGAACAATGATGAAATGAAATTTACCAGTTGTGTAATGAGCGATGAGAATGGACTTCTAATTCGTTCTATGTGTAGATTAGGGCTTGGGTGAACAGTAAAAAGCATGCTCAAGAACTCAAAGATCGAAAAGGGTAAAAGGTCTCAGGACCTTCTATTTATAGAAAGTACCCTGGGACCCACAGAGCTCACCTGGCGCGGCCGCGGAAAATCACCGCGGTCCGTGCTTTTGATGTACAGAAGGGCTGCTCGTTTGAAATTGCCGCTGAGAGCGGAAAATGGGATGCGGCCGCGGAAAGGCACCGCTGACCGCGAAAAATGCACCGCGGATACGGATGAAACTTTAGAGAAGTCTCATTTTTGGACTTTTCAAGTCCGCATCCGCTGCCAAATTACGCCTCCGCGAACTAGCCACCGCAAACCGCGGAAAATGGAGCGCTGTCAGTGGTCCAACTTCAGACTGTGCCAAATTTTTCCAGTTTGTCCTGCACTGCATCAAACATTCCGACACACATCTCACAACCAGTTAGTCAAAAACAAATCCTACACTAAGAAGAAAATCAAAATGAAGAAAAACACATGGGTTGCCTCCCAAGAAGCGCCTGATTTAACGTCGCGGCACGATGCAGGTTACCATCAATCATTTTAGATGGATCATTGCCACCACGTGGCTGTCATCAAACGTGCCAAGATAGTGCTTCACTCTATGCCCATTAACTCTGAAGATTTCACCATTTTTGTTTTTCAAATCAAGAGCACCAAACGGAGTTACATGCACCACCTCAAAAGGACCACTCCCTTTTGCCTTGAGCTTTCCCGGAAACAGTCGTAACCGGGAATTGAATAAGTGAACCAAGTCACCTTCCTTGAATTCCTTGATGCGGGCATACTTGTCATGTAAGTACTTCATCTTGTCCTTATACAAGGACGAGAATAGGCATGAAACTGGAACTCATCAAGCTCATTGAGTTGCTCCACCCGGAGATTTGCTGCAACATCCCATTCAAGATTTAACTTTCTCGAAGCCCACATGGCCTTGTGCTCTAACTCAACCGGAAGATGGCAAGCTTTCCCAAATACCAACTGGTACGGAGACATAACAATTGGAATCTTTTAATCAGTCTTGTAAGCCCACAAAGCATCATCCAGTTTCTTTGACCAGTCAGTCCTATTAGCATTGGCAGTCTTTGACAATATGCTCTTTCTCTGTTGGAGACCTCAACTTGCCCACTAGCCTGAGGATGGTAAGGGGTTGAAACCTTGTGATTGACGCCATACTTTGCAAAAAAAGTGTCAAATGCCTTGTTGCAGAAATGAGAACCCCCATCACTGATGATTACTCTAGGAATGCCAAACCGAGTAAAGACATTCTTCTTGAGAAAAGCCACCACACTCCGGGCCTCGTTGTTGGGTAAAGCCACGGCCTCAACCCACTTGGAAACATAATCAACGACCACCAGAATGTACGTGTTACCACATGAACTCATAAAAGGTCCCATGAAGTCAATGCCCCACACGTTAAATATGTCAACCTCAAGAATAGTGCTGAGAGGCATTTCATCCTTCTTTGAAATTCCACCAGCTCTCTAAAACTCATCACATCTCTTCACAAGCTCACCCGCATCCTTGTACAATGTAGGCCAATAAAAACCACAGCTCAGCACCTTTGAAGTTGTCCTTGCCCCACCATGATGACCACCGTAGGGAGAGGAATGACAAGCATCAAGAATACGCATTTGCTCCTCTTCTGAAACACATCTCCGGATCACACCATCATTACAGATTTTGAACAAGTAAGGCTCATCCCAGTAGTAGTCCAAGCTATCTCGTTTAAGCTTCTTCCTTTGGTTAGAAGAGAGCTCACACGGGACAATACCGGTCACAAGAAAGTTGGCAACATCCGCAAACCAAGGCATGCTATTCACAGATACAGAGAGGAGTTACTCATCAGGGAATGAATCATTAATTTTGAGGCCATCACGGGGCCTCCCCTCCTCCTCCAAACGGGACATGTTTTCACACCCTTTTCGATCAACAATCTCAAGGTCGAACTCTTGAAGCAATAGAACCCATCTCATGAATCGAGTTATAAAATCCTTCTTTGTCATCAAGTAGCAGAGTGTTGCATGGTCAGTATTGTCGATGCCCCCTTTCTCTCGCGAAATCGGGTTTATGACATTTGGGCGGACAACTCGTTTCCTTTTGGGAATTGGGTTTGCAATTGAAGAGTCGCCACCTAATGATTAAGTGCATTAGGACACTAAAGAAATTTGATTTAGAAAAACCAGAGATTAGGGTAAGGGCTTGAAATTATCTCGAGGGAAAGGCGTTAGGCACCCCTCAAGATCCACTAGTGTGGTTCCCGGCCATGCTACAATTATGACTTTAAGTACAAACAATAAGTAAACAAGCAAGCATTGTAAATACTAGATAGCTTTCACATAATGGTTGCAAACAACTGAAGTACAAGAAGTTTAAAGAATGCTGAAATTTGGAAGAAGGCAGTTTTATAATTCTAAAAAAAGGGACACACAAGTAAAGGGGAAGGGGTTTGCAAGTAATTGATGCAAGTAATCAGAAAAAGAAGTGAAAGAGGCGGAAGTTTTGGGAAGAAAACAATACTGAAAATAAAAAAAAAGGTTTTTTACATAATTGGTGCGAGTAGTTGAAGTAAAAGAAAAGTTAAAGAAGCTGAAAATTGAGCAGTTTCTTGTTTTAAAAAAAAGGAAATTCTGAAAGATTAAACAAGTAAAGGGAAGAGGGGTCCTAGGTTTATGAATAATATGGATCACCCCACACAACACCCGATAACCGTTTATACACGTGGTGTTATCGCGTGGTCATCATATCCATATCTACCCTTTCCCACCCCGTTAAGGTGTTAAAGTGCGGAATGGTCTCGTTACTTATTGCATGCTATTACCCGTCCCAATCCTATCTGTCCCGGAGGCATTTGGGACTACTAATCCTAAAGGGGGAAGGAGATTTGGGGCTTTTCAGAGTTTAAAAGGATAAAATTCTAAGGCGACAAACAAAAACACATAAAGCAGATATGGGAAACACATAACAGATAAAAAGGCTCAGATAGGCCTCCTCACTTAAAGACAGATTGTTTAGCATGTCTTGCACGTACTGTTTATGGTCTGAATTAACTTAAAGCGTTAAGGCAGGCTGATTTATCACATATTTTCAGATAAGAAGTCCGAATTAGGCCTGCCCGCTGGTTGTAATTATTAAAGACTGGTGTAGTTAATTAATTACCTAATGGCTTGCCTAGGTGAAACCTATAGGCATGATATCTAATAATGCAGGAGTACACTGATTTTAAAGAACGCTTGCTGATTATAGAAAACATAAGCTCTGCAGGTATTGAGTATCGTTACCACTGATTTTAGACTTGTAGAGGATTCAGATTCAGCTGGTTACTCCTATAGGCATGCTTTCTAAGCGTGGTTAGTTTGAAAAACGTTCATAGAAATGCAGGAGTCCTATAGGAATGGTATCTAGAAAGCAATCTGTTATTTAAACCTATAAACGGTTTGCCTAGTGATAGATGTTTATGCAGAACTTAAAAGGTCCTATAGACAGGTTCTCTATATGAGATGCAGAAATGCAGGATCCTATAGACATGTTCTCTATATGAGATGCAGAAATGCAGAAACTATTATTATGATATCTATGTATGAAAGACAGGACTTATAGACATGATTTCTAAAATGCAGAAGTGCAGAAACCTATAGGCAGAATTTCGAGAATGCAGAAATGAAAGTAGGATACGATTGCAGAAGTAAATACCTAAGAGCATTATATCTACCCTTATGCATACATGAGTGACCCTTCCCTTTTCACTAAAATCCCCATAAGTTATTATAAAATTATTACAAACCAGAACGAATCAAGAAGAATAAAATTACATCAGAAATTAGAGTACAATCAAGGAGAGCCTGATTCAGACTCCGGGTCTGAAATATGAAATAAACCAACTCCAAAGATCCAATTTCCAAAGCCTTTCTCATTTTCTAGGTGTGTCAGAGTTCCCAAAAGCCCCATGAACTCCGGGCAGTGTTTACACCCAAACATATTGCAGAATTGAATCGAAGTACAGTGTGGAAGGGCCAGCCTTCAAATGTCCAAGTCTAGAGGGAACTTAAGGTCCCCAAAGCAGGGCTCATAGGAGGGGGCAGAACTTAGAAACTAAGAGTGAGTGTAAGTGCAGAAAGGGGATTCTGGGAGAGCCAAGACAGGCTGGTGGTAATACCCAGCAATTAGGAGTGCTGACACACCCTTAACCAGCCTGTTAGCCACATTGTTTGGGAGTTAGGATCCCTTAAAGGATCAAGCCCAGACATGAACAACAATTTAGGTGCTGCCATGCCCAAACTTTAACTCAAACACATAGAGGGGAATAGGGATATGGGTATCCACAAATAGAAACATGTTCAATGAAATTGACATTGCTTATTAACATTAAACACAAGCAGTAATGCAGTCAGTGGTGTAGGGATTCATAGTAGAAACATATGCAAGGGAATTGACTTGCTAATTAACATTAAACATAAGTAGTGAAACAGACAGGGATGTGGAAACTGTAAAGTAAACACGTTGGGATGAGGCTAAAACTTAAATTAGAACGTACCAGTTTCAGGGAAACAAGAAAGTAAAACAGTAGCCTTGAAAACCAAATTGCAAGCAAACAATCAGCAGGTCTCAGAAGAGAGTAGTGTGTTGGGTGAAGTGTAAGAGTATTGAAATTGAAAGTATGTATGTATGTTAGAGTATTGAACTCAAAGTTGTCTTAAAGAGTATTCAATTGGAAGTTGCCAAAGTGCAGAAGGGCCGTGCCCTTTTATAGTGCAGCAAGCAAGTAAGAAAAAGGTAAGAGAATAGTTTTGCAGTCAATTACAAAAAGGATTCCCTTTAATTAAGGGATTCTGATTTCAAACGAGCAAAATTAAATAAGGAAAGGGTTTGCTCAAAAAATTTTCCAAAGTAGTACAATAAGGGCAAATACACAGGGGTCTATTTAAGGAAAGAATTTGATAGTAACACGGTTTGTGAGAATAACGAAAGGGAATCAATCAAACGGCCAGTAAAATCAAAATTGCAGGCTTTTTTCGAATTAACCAAGTCAGGAAAAGAGAGGAAAGGGTTTTACTTAAGGAAAATCAGTAACAATCAATCAAACCTTACTATAAGGAATTCGGAATCAATCATAAGTTGGTAAAACCTTTTTGAAGGAAGAATTCTCATATATATAGCACACAGGTATGTCAAACAAGAAAGAGTTGTCATGTTAATTAGAAAACCTATCATAGAAAAGTTCCGAGTTATAAACAAAGAGGTTCCAGTCCAATTTTTAGACTCAGAATGAGTCTGGGAGTTCAGGGTTCCAAAGTAGAACCCAAGTCCAAACACCAAATCAACTTGCCAAAACCCTCAGATCCTAGGGTTTCGCAGAGATGAGAAGACAAGCCATTGAAGCAGGCTCAGAGGTCTCTTTCAGAGACTCATGAGAAACAAACAGATATGATAGCAGGTTTGAAAACATAAAGAACACGTTTGAGAAAAGCTCGGAGCTCAAGCAAGTTCAGAAGAGACAAGAAGTGATATAAACTTAAGAAACAGTAAAGGAAGCATGTTTAGAACTCAAACAGAAGTTCAGTAAAGGCAAACAAACTTAAGAACTCAGTAGGAAACACATACAGTAGAAGAATACTGAAAAGTATAGCAAAGAACAGATAGAAAACATAACAAAGATTGACATGCGAGCCTAGTCTAAAGGCACAGTAGAATACAAAGTACAGGAGAGTCATGCATAGTAGAAAGAAAAGCAGAAGAACAACACATGCGTGGTAAAACATAGTATAGGCAAACACACATAAAGAAAAGAAAGAATCAGAAAGACGTTTTGAAATCCTTTCAGAAACCCTAATCGAAGAGAAACAATTTTGAAAGAAAAGATTGGGGAAAACACCTTAAAAATCCAATAAAACACGGATATAGCATAGATCTAAGAAAACAGACAGAGAAAAACCTCGAATAGCTTAGGGTTTCGGAGAAACCCTAGAAATGAGAAAGGCTTGGAAGAAAGCCCGATCTTGAGTCGGAGAGGTCGGAAATAGGCTCGAAATGCTTGAATGCGCCGGAGCAACGGCCGGAGAGGCCATAGAACTATAGCTCTGAGAAGATCTGAAAGAGAACCATCGAGGTCAGACCACAACACTTCGAACACCCAGGGTTTAATGGTGGAGGGGGGTGAGTACAGACCATCCATGGCCTGAGAAGCCATGGATTCCGGCGAAAGTACGGTGGCAAACAGGGTTGAAGACGACTAGGGTTCTGGAGAACCTTCGAGAGGGTTTTGAGAGAGGAGAGTATTCAAAGGCGGCGGACCAAACGAAATGGGGGGATTAGGTTAGGGTAGGGAAATTAAAAATGGCAAGGCACGATCATGGCCGTTGATCAAAATGATCAACGGCCTGGATTGAAAGAAAGGTCGGGCGGGTTAAATAAACGGGTTAAGGGGCTGGGTAAAATTGAAATTGGGCCGGTCGAATTGGGGGTTAGGATTGGGTCAATTGATGGCTAAAATTGAAATGTAAATAGGCTGTAATTGCAACGAAATGAGGCTAAATGTTAAGTAGCCAGTTTTCCCCTTTATTTTATAAAATAGTAAAATGATTTTAAAAGCAAATTAAAAGTACTGAGTCAGTTAATAACACATAAATATTAATTTAAAAAATACTGGAACCAATTTTTGTAATTAAAATGCTATTAAACTTAAAATAGGCTAGAATTGCAATTATATGCAATTTAGCTTTAAAATACCAAATAAATTTGTAAAAAATGTATAAAAAATTACCTTAACTATATTTTTTGTATAAACATGGGAATAAAATAAANAATTACTGATTTTGTACTGCTAAAATGGAAAATAAATTGATTTTAAAAATCTTTAAAAAATTGGGAAAAATACTAAAATCCTTAGGCATGCTTATATATGCATATATATGTTATTTTGAAAATATATATAGGGAAAATTGGGTATCAACATGTATGAACTATCACCTTGGCACCCATGAGATAAGACCTAAATTTCTCTATTGCAAACACAATTGCTAGCAACTCTTTTTCCGTCACCGTGTAATTCACTTGAGAATCATTCATTATTTTGCTTGCATAATACACCGGGTGAAACATGTTGTTTACTCTTTGACCCAAGACCACTCCTACCGCAACATCACTTGCATCACACATGAGCTCAAAAGGTAAGCTCCAGTTGGGTGCGGTAATAATGGCAGTGGTTGTCAATTGTACTTGAGAAGTTCAAAAGCTTTCATGCATTCACCATTAAACACGAACTTTGCATCCTTTTCCAATAATTTGCACAAAGGATTCACTACCTTAGAGAAGTCTTTTATGAATCTTCAGTTGAACCCCGCATGCCCAAGAAAACTCCTAATCCCCTTGACTGAAGTAGGAGGAGGAAGCTTTGAAACCACTTCAATCTTCGCCTTGTCCACCTCTATACCGTTCTTTGAGATCTTATCGCCAAGGAAAATGTCCTCCTCGACTATAAAGTGGTATTTTTCCCAGCTAACACAACATTTGTCTCTTCACACCGGGCTAGAACCTTGTCAAGATTCTTCAAATACTCATCAAAAGAGTCACCCACAACACTAAAATCATCCATGAATACTTCCAAGAAATCCTCCACCGTGTCCGTAAAGATAGCCATCATACACCGCTGGAAGGCCACCGGTGCATTACACAAACCGAATGGAATCCGTGAAAATGCAAAGGTCCCGTATGGGCATGTGAAGGTGGTTTTCTCCTGGTCTTCCGAAGCAATCAAAATCTGGTTGTACCCTGAGTATCCATCCAGAATACAGTAGAAGGCACGCCCAGCAAGTCTATCTAGCATTTGGTCTAGAAAGGGCAATGGAAAATGATCTTTGCGGGTCACTTTATTCAGCTTTCGGTAGTCCATGCACACCCTCCATCCGGTGACAGTCCTAGTGGGAATCAACTCATTTTGCTCATTGGTGACCACAGTCATACCACCCTTCTTCGGCACACATTGCACCGGTGAAGTCCAAGAACTATCCGAGATGGGGTACAGAACCCCTGCATCTAGCCACTTGATCACCTCCTTTTTGACAACCTCTTGCATAGTTTCGTTCGACCTCCTTTGATGTTCCACGGAGGGCTTGGCATCATCTTCAAGTATAATCTTGTGCATGCAAAAGGCGGGGCTTATTCCCCGAATATCAGCTAGAGTCCATCCAATTGCCTTTTTCCTTCTCTGGAGCACCTCCAGTGTGGCATCTACCTGCACGTTAGTAAGACAAGAAGAAAGAATAACAGGTAAAGTTGAACTAGGGCCCAAGAATTCATACCTGAGGTGTGGAGGCAAAGGCTTCAACTCCAAAACGGGAGGTTTCTCAATTGAGGGCTTTGTTGGCGGCGTCTTTCTGTTCTCAAGATCCAGTGAAAGCTTATGGGGCTCAAAAGAATAAGAACCCATTCCGTGCAAAGAATTGACACTCTCCACCCTACCTTCATCTTCATTCACATCAAGGTTCAACAATACCCCTTCTAAAGGATCCTCTACATTGATCATGGCACTCGTATCATCAACTATCACCTCCGTGACAAGATCCACAAAAGAGCAAACTTCAGTACTATTCTGCTGCCTCATTGATTTCCACACATGAAAGACCACTTTTTCGTCACCCACCCGGAAGGTGAGCTCCCCTGCTTCCACATCAACCAATGCCTTCCCAGTTGCTAGGAAAGGCCTTCCCAATATTATAGGCACCTCATGGTCGACTTCGCAGTCAAGGATCACAAAATCAGCAGGCAAAATAAACTTGTCCACCCGGACAAGAACTTCATCAATAATACCAAGCGGCCTCTTCATTGTTCTATCTGCCATTTGCAATCTCATTGAAGTAGCTCTCGGTTGACCAATACCCAAAGTTTTGAACACGGAGTAAGGCGTCAAATTTATACTTGCTCCCAAATCACACAATGGCTTTTGCAAAATTCGCACTCCCAATGGTACATGAAATGGTGAAAGTGTCGGGATCTTCAAGCTTTGGAGCCATCGAGTGCACAATTGCACTTACTTGATGAGTCATTTTGATGATCTCACAATCCATAGATCTCTATTTAGTCACCAAGTCTTTCATAAACTTGGCGTAACCCGGCATTTGCTCAAGAGCTTCCACCAAAGGAACATTGATCGACAAGATTTTCATCATCTCAATAAACTTCTTAAATTGGTTTTCATTCTTTTGCTTCGCAAGTCTTTGAGGGTAAGGTGGAGGAGGCCTTTGCAAGGGAGCCTTAGCCTTGGGCATTTCCGTTTCCGGTATGTCTATTACGTGTTCCCTAGATGGGTTCACGTCATTTTGAGTCTCCACCTCATTATCATGAATATCAATTCTCACTTCAGCATTCAAATTCTCTTCACTCACTTGCTCATCAACTATCGGAGCATCATCATCTTGCACTTCAACCTCATCAATCACAACTTCCTTTTGCTTGGAGGTATTTACTTCACCACCTCTACCGCTTCTTGTGATCACCACCATTGCATGCCCGGTATTGTTCCCACCCTTAGGGTTTACTAACGTATCACTAGGTAGAGCCCCCTTAGGGCGAGTGTTCAAAGATTGCAAAATCTGGCCAAGTTCAACCTCCAAGTTTTGGGTTGAAGTATTATGAGATGCCAACTGGGCATCAGAGTCGGCGTTCTTTTTCATCATTTGTTCAAACGTCATCTCGATCCTTCCCATCTCATTGTTTGACGAGCTAGGACCTTGGGACGGAAATGGAGGTGGGTTGTTTGGTTGTTGATACATCGGAGGCCTTTGAAAGCCTTGCCCCCGATTCACTTGATTGCCATTATTCCAACCCCTTTATTTGTTGTTTCCTCCCCAATTGCTATTGTTGCCACTCCAGTTGCCCTGGTTGTTCTGATTGCCCCAATTCTGATTGTTGTTCCCCCAGTTTCTATTTCCTTGTTGGTTTTGATTCCCCCAATTTCCTTTGGATCTCCATTGTTGTTGTAGGTTAGGAGCATTGCCCCTTTGTCCTTGGTAATTGTTCACGTACTGGACTTCTTCACTTTGCTCATCATACCCATCATCTTGGTTGAAACCACTACTAGCCTGCTCATATTGATCCGGCTTTCCTTGACTTTGTTAACCTCTTTGTCGCCTCTTGTTGACCAACATGTTTACACCTTCCATAGCATTTACTTGTCTTGGCGCTTGAACTTTCTGCAATTGAGCTTTTGCCAACTGGTTCATTATTGTAGTTAACTCTGCTATTGTCTAGCCATGGTCGTGGAGCTCTTTGTGCAGGTGAATGACAGTGGGATCACCCTGTGGCACGTTAGCTCGACTTTGTCAAGCTGAGGAAGTATCTGCCATCTCATCCAATATCTCACATGCCTCAGCATAAGGTGTGTTCATAAAAATTTTCCCTGCTAGCTGGTTCACTACACACTGATTGGTCGTGTTAATGCCATGGTAGAATGTTTGCTGGATCATTGCTTCGGTCATGTCATTGTTCGGACATTCTTTCACCATAGTCCGATACCTCTCCCTGATCTCATGAAGTGGTTCATTACCTTCATGTTTGAAGGCCAAGATCTCATCTCTCAATGTCTCCATATGCCCCGGCGAGAAAAACTTAGCAATAAACTTGTCCGCCAACAAATCCCACATAGTGATGGAATAGTTGGGAAGTCTTTTGAGCCAGTCCAAAGCTTTCACTCTAAGTGAAAAAAGGAACAATCTCAATCTCAATGCATCCTCCGACACATTCCTCTGTTTGCTTCCTCAACAGGTATCCACAAAGCCTTTAAGATGTTTATATGCATTCTGATGGGGAGCACATGTGAAGTACCCTCGTTGCTCCAGTAAAGTCAACATCACATTTGTAATCTGGAAATTGCCCGCCCAGATACGGGGTAGGACAATTGCACTTGTGTATCCTTCATTTGAAGCACCCGATGAGCAACTCGTGGAGGATGCGGGGGAGGGTCTGGAATATTGTCATTGGCTTGGCGGCCTCTTCTTTGTCCTTGAGGTACTAGAGGCACCTCATCTTCAGCATTATCATCTACCTCCTCCCCCGGAATAACATGGCCAATTGGATCATTGTGTGCCATGTTATACCTGAATTGATTAACTCACACGAGTTAGTAAAACAGAAGGAAAGAAAAACAAGACACAAAACTAGTCAGATAGATAGCCAAAACCGTTTAGCTCCCCGGCAATGGCACTAAAAAGTGATCGGCTCCAACACTATACCACTATAGAATGGCAAGAGTGGTCGATGCAGCTTTTACCCGAGGGTCGAGATCGATTTCCACAGAGAGCTAAGATAGGTTTGGAATTGGGTTTCTATCTAATCTAGCTATGTGCGATGTTCTTAATTGCACTTCCAATCATTCTTTGTTTGGTTACTATTCTACTTTAACACTAATAAAGAATGAGAATAAGCTAATTATGATATTTTTGTAAAGGGCTTTCTCAATTTGTAAAACGGAACTACGGAAGTGACTTACACCTAGGCGAGTATCTAACGGGATCAAAAACTTAGGGCAAACTTGTTATGACTGGGATCATGATATAGCCATTGCACATAATTACTCACTCTATGCCTCTCGGTAGTTTGAGTGACTTTGCCCTAATTGGATTTCTCAAGCCCAATTGGGTGTTCAAACAGTGCAAGCAAAATTGGCTCAAGTCGGGTATTACTATCTCTAGGTTTAACCCTTTAATTAGGGCTATCAAACTCTTGAATGCACCCCAATTCCTTGTTAGCCTGAATTTCCTAGACTTAGTCTCTCTTTCTCAAGAAGAGCCTAAGTCAAAAAGGCACAAATCAGTGTTTGCAACCACCAATTTAACAATTAAAGCATGAATCAAGCTAAATATCATTAACCCATAAACATTTAAGCCCTAAAATTGAAGACCCATTATATACCCACACTACGGTTGAGCCACAACCCTAGCTAATGGGTTTAGCTACTCATAATCAAAAAGGAAATCAAAGATTTAGATGAAATATAACCCATAAGAAGTAATTACAAGAGTAGAATGTAAGATTAATGGTTAACCAAGCTCTAAAATTACTCAAATGAGCAAAAAGCTGATTTTCACGTGTTCCTCTAATAATAGATACCCTAAAAATCTGAAAAAGAACTATTTATACACAGCTAAATTTTCCGAACAAAATTACCCCTACGGGGATTTCACTGACAGCGGAAAATGGGTCACCTCAGCTCTTGGACTTCCGCGGCCGCGCAAAAGCAAGCACGGACCGCGGTTCTTCTCTTCAGACTTGGTCTGAACTTTGAGTCTGCTGGGAGCGGAAAAATCTACCGCCTCAGCGCTCCTTCAACCGCGGCCGCAAAATATGTACGCGGACTGCGGTTTTCAATTTGAGATCCAAACTTAGTTCTCTGATTCTTAATTCCGCTGAGGGCGAGAATTGGACCGCGGCTGCGTTGGCCTTGTCTTCACGAGAGGCGCGATCACGACTGGGTCCAGGTTTAGGGTCGTGAGAAGTTGGTATCAGAGCCTAGGTTGCATAGGTCTCACGAGTCATGAGCAGGTTTAGTTGAGTCTTGCGGATCGGTACGGAGACGTTTGTATTTATCCGCGAGAGGCTGCAGAACCTTTAGGAAAATTCCATATTCTTGAAATCCTTATCGTGTGAATCTGTTGATCCGAGTACTAAAGTTCTGATATTCTATTCTCTCATAGATGGTGAGGACATGAGCGACCGGTCAGGATGGACGACCACCAGTACCACCAGCTGGAGCCAGTAGAGGCCGAGGACGTGGTCGAGGCCGTGGTAGGGGTAGAGGTGCAGCCTACACAGCAGCTGGGGCAGCACCTGCAGATCCACCAGCCGCCCCAGTTCAGGAGCAGGTCATAGTTGTGGACACTCCAGCAGCACCAGCTCAGGCACCAGCTGTGCCCATTGTGATTCCGGGTCTTCAGGAGACTTTGGCCCATATTTTGACAGTATGTATGATTCTTGCTCAGGCGGTCGCGATTTCTACTGCCGCATCCACTTCTGAGGCAGGGGGAGGCTCTCAAACTCCCGCCGCCCGCACACTCGATCAGGTGGTTCAGGGATTACAGACACCGAAGGCACCACTAGCCCAGCCGGTGGCAGCTGCTCAGGGTTACGTAGCTCCAGTTATGCCAGAGGACGAGCAGCATAGATTGGAGAGGTTTGGCAGACTCCAGCCTCCTACTTTCAGTGGTGCTGAGGGCGAGGATGCCCAGGGTTTCTTAGACAGATGTCAGAGGATTCTTCGCACCGCGGGTATTCTGGAGACCAGCGGGGTTGCATTCACGACCTTTCAGTTTACCGGAGCTGCCTTCACTTGGTGGGAGGCATATGAGAGGCGTAGGCCTATTGGTTCGGCACCTCTGACTTGGTAGCAGTTCTCCGCTCTATTTTTTGAGAAGTATGTTCCACAATCCCGTAGGGAGGAGCTGCGTAGGCAGTTCGAGCAGTTGAGATAGGGGGATATGACTGTTACTCAGTATGAGATGAGGTTCTTAGAGTTAGCTCATCATGCTATTTGGCTAGTTGCTACGGAGAGAGAGAGAGGATCAGGAGGTTTGTTCATGGCCTCACTTACCAGCTTCGGGTTCTCATGACTAGGGAGAGAGTGTCAGGTGCTACGTTTGAGGAGGTTGTGGATATTGCTCGTGATATTGAGTTAGTTCGTCGCTAGGAGCGCGAGGAGAGGGAGGCCAAGAGGCCTCGTGGTCATGGTAGTTATGGGGGTGCTCCTTCGAGGGGCCAGTTTTAGCACGGCAAAGGCCGTCAGTTCAGGCATGCTCAGTCAGCTCGCCCAGGTTATCGTGGGGCGTCATCAGGCCATGGTTCTCACGGTTCTCAGTAGGGTCATTCCTCACTCAGTGCACTTCCAGCCCAGGGTTCGTCCCGTGCTCCATCAGTTCAGGATTCTTCTATGCCAGGTGCGTCTGCTAGTCATTCCGGTGCTAGGGGTTCCTATCAGTCCCCGTCTCCAGCACCCGGGATTTGCTATGAGTGTGGAGAGATGGGTCATATGTGGAGGCAGTGTCCTCATCGTCTTGGGGGTTCATCTCAGCAGAGGGGTCAGCCATCAGCCACAACCCCAGCCACTTTGCCACCCACCCAGCCAGCTAGGGGTGGAGGACAGTCATCTAGGGGTCGCCCCAGAGGGCGAGGTTGATCCGGTGGTGGCCAGGCCCGCTTCTATGCACTTCCAGCTAGGCCTGATGCGATTGCTTCAGATCGGTGATTACAGGTATTATCTCAGTCTGTCGCAGGGATGCTTCTGTGTTATTTGACCCCGGTTCTACTTTCTCTTATGTGTCGTCTTATTTTGCCCATTATTTGGACATGCCCTGCGAGTCCCTCATTTATTCTGTTCATGTCTCTACGCCAGTGGGCGATACAGTTGTGGTAGACCATGTGTACCGGTCGTGCGTTGTGTCTATTGGGGGTATGGAGACCCGAGTGGATCTATTGTTGTTATGTATGGTGGACTTCGATGTTATTTTGGGAATGGATTGGTTATCTCCGTGCCGGGCTATTCTGGACTGTCATGCCAAGATAGTGACGTTAGCTATGCCTGCTGTGCCACGGATTGAGTGGCGAGGTTCGACCGATTATGTTCCCAGCAGGGTAATTTCTTTCTTGAAGGCCCAGCATATGGTTGGGAAAGGTTGTTTTTCGTATCTAGCTTTTGTGAGGTATGTCAGTGCAGAGACTCCCAGCATTAATTTTTTCCCAGTTGTGCTGGATTTTCCCGATATGTTTCCTGCAGACCTGTCGGGCATGCCACCGGACAGGGATATTGATTTTGGAATTGACCTGGTGCCGGGCACTCAGCCCATTTCTATTCCACCATTACCAGCGGAGTTGAAGGAGTTAAAGGAACAGCATCAGGAGCTCTTTAACAAGGGGTTTATTCGTCCTAGTGTGTCACGTTGGGGTGCGCCGGTTCTTTTTGTAAAGAAGAAGGATGGCACGATGAGAATGTGCATTGATTACAGGCAGTTGAACAAGGTAACAATTAAGAACTAGTATCCTTTTCCTCGTATCGATGATTTGTTCGACCAGCTTCAGCAAACGAGAGTGTTCTCCAAGATTGATCTCCGTTCGGGGTATCACCTGTAGAAGATCAGGGACTCAGATATTCTTAAGATAGCTTTCAGGACCCGATATGGTCATTATGAGTTCCTGGTGATGTCTTTCGAGCTGACCAATGCCCCACCAGCGTTCATGCATTTGATGACAGCGTATTCCGGCCATATCTCGACTTGTTTGTCATAGTCTTCATTGACGATATTCTGGTACACTCGCGTAGTCAGGAGGAGCACGCGGAGCATTTGAGAGTGGTGTTGCAGAGATTGAGAGAGGAGAAGCTTTATGCAAAGTTCTCCAAATGTGAGTTTTGGCTCAGTTCAGTGGCTTTCTTGGGGCACGTGGTGTCCAGTGATGGTATTCAGGTTGACCCGAAGAAGATAGAGGCGGTTTAGAGTTGGCCCAGACCGTCCTCGGCCAAAGAGATCCGCAGTTTTCTATGTTTGGCGGGTTATTATCGCCGGTTTGTTTAGGGATTTTCATCTATTGCATCGCCCTTGACCAAGTTGACTCAGAAGGGTGTCCCATTTTAGTGGTCTGATGAGTGCGAGGAGAGCTTTCAGAAGCTCAAGACTGCCTTGACCACAGCTCCAGTGTTAGTATTTCCATCGGCTTCAGGTTCTTATACCATGTATTGTGATGCTTCGAGAGTTGGTATTGGGTGTGTTCTGATGTAGGAGGGTAGAGTTATAGCTTATGCTTCTCGTCAGTTGAAGCCTCATGAGAAGAACTACCCTGTTCATGATTTGAAGTTGGCTTCCATTGTTCACGCGTTGAAGATTTGGAGGCATTATTTGTATGGTGTGTCTTGTGAGGTGTACACTAATCATCGTAGCCTCCAGCACTTGTTCAAGCAGAAGGATCTCAATCTAAGGCAGCGGAGGTGGTTGGAGTTGCATAAGGATTATGACATTACTATCTTGTATCACCCAGGGAAGGCCAATGTGGTGGCCGATGCTTTGAGCCGAAAGGCGGTGAGTATGGGGAGTTTGGCATATATTCCAGTTAGGGAGAGACCTCTTGTAGTTGATTTTCAGGCTTTGGCCAATCGGTTCGTGAGGTTGGACATTTAGGAGCCCAACAGGGTATTGGCTTGTGTGATTTCTCGGTCTTCCTTATATGAGCGCATCACAGAGCGCCAGTATGATGATCCTCATTCGCTTGTCCTTAAGGACAGAGTTCAACATGATGATGCTAGAGATGTGACTATCGGTGATGATGGGGTGTTGAGGATGCAGGGCAGGATATGTGTGCCCAATGTAGATGGGCTTCAGGAGTTGATTCTGGAGGAGGCCCATAGCTCGCGATATTCCATTCATTCGGGTGCCGCGAAGATGTATAAGGATCTGAGACAGCATTATTGGTGGAGAAGAATGAAGAAAGACATTGTGGGATTTGTAGCTCGGTGTCTCAATTGTCAGCAGGAGAAATATGAGCATCAAAGACCGGGTGGCTTGCTTCAGCGGATGGATATTCCAGAGTGGAAGTGGGAGAGGATCACCATGGACTTTGTAGTTGGGCTCCCACGGACCTTGAAGAAGTTTGATGCTATTTGAGTGATTGTGGATCGGCTGACCAAGTCCGCGCACTTCATTCCTATCTGTACTACTTACTCTTCAGAGCGATTGGCAGAGATATATATCCGGGAGATTGTTCGTTTGCATGGTGTCCCAGATTCTATCATTTCAGATCGGGGCACTCAGTTTACTTCATAGTTTTGGAGGTTTGTACAGCGAGAGCTGCGTACTCAGGTTGAGTTGAGCAGAGCTTTTTACCCTCAGACGGACGGGCAGTCCGAGCGTACTATTCAGATATTAGAGGACATGTTATGCACTTGTGTCATTGATTTCGGAGGGTCATGGGATCAGTTTCTACCGCTCGCAGAGTTTGCTTATAACAACAGCTACCAGTCGAGTATTCAGATGGCTCCTTATGAGGCCTTGTATGGGAGGCAGTGTAGATCTCCAGTTGGTTGGTTTGACCCGGGCGAGGCTAGGCTATTGGGTATAGATTTGGTACAGGATGCTTTAGACAAGGTGAAGGTAATTCAGGAGAGGCTTCGTACAGCGCAGTCGAGACAAAAGAGCTATGCGGACCGGAAGGTTTGGGATGTGTCCTACATGGTTGATGAGAAGGTTCTGTTGAAGGTTTCACCCATGAAGGGTGTTATGAGATTTGGAAAGAAGGGTAAATTGAGTTCGCGGTTCATTGGGCCTTTTGAGGTACTTCGGAGGATTGGGGAGATGGCTTATGAGCTTGCTTTGCCACCCAGCTTAAAGAGTGTGCACCCGGTGTTTCATGTTTCTATGCTCCAGAAGTATATTGGGGATCCGTCTCATGTTCTGTATTTTAGTACGGTTCGGTTGGAGGGTGATCTGACTTATGATGTGGAGCCAGCAGCTATTTTGGAGCGTCGGGTTCGAAAGTTGAGATCAAAAGATATAGCTTCAGTGAAAGTGCAATGGAGAGGTTGGCCCGTGGAGGAGGCTACCTGGGAGGCCGAGCGGGAGATGCGAAGCAGATATCCTCACCTATTTGAGGCTTCAGGTATGCTTCTTGACTCGTTCGAGGACAAACTTTTGTTTAAGAGGGGGAGGATGTAACGACCCGGCCGGTCATTTCATGAGTTACCGCTCCGTTTCCCCCATTTCTTCTTCTATTTGCTTTGTTTGTCGGTTCTATAGATGATCGGGTTAGTTGGCTCGGGTTCGGAAAGGTTTTGAGAAGGTTTGAGACACTTAGTCTCTTTTAAGAAATCTTAAGTTGGAAAAGTCAACTGGATGTTTACTTATGTGTTAGAGGGCTCGGATGTGAATTCCGATGGTTCGGATAGCTTCGGGAGGTGATTTGTGACTTAGGAGCATGATCGGAATGTGTTTTGGAGGTCCGGGGTAGATTTAGGCTTGAATTGGCGAAATCGAGTTTTTGGCATTTTTCGGTTGATAGGTCAGATTTTGATATTGGGGTCGGAATGGAATGTCATAAGTTATAGTAGCTCCACTATGTCATTTGGGATGTGTGTGCAAAATTTTAGGTCATTCGGACGTGGTTTTGGTATACTTTTTGATCGAAAGCGGAATGCGGAAGATTTTAGAACCTTAGGCTTGAATTCAATGTGTTTTGGTGGTTTTGATGTTGTTTGAGGTGTCTTGAAGGTCTGTATAAGTTTGAATGGTAGTATAAGGCTTGTTGGTGCTTTTGGTTGAGGTCCCGGGGGGCCTCGAGGTGATATTGGATGGTTGACGGAAGGTTTGGAATTGAGTGTGAGAGCTAAAGCCTTTTGGCTGCTGTCATAGCCGCATCTGCGGTTGAAAGATCGCAGGTGCGACCCCGCAGATGCGGGCGACAAGTCGCAGAAGCGGAAGAGGCCTAGGAAGGCTGTGACCGCATAAGCGGTTGATTGACCGCACCTGCGGTGGCGTAGGTGCGGAGTGAGCATCACAGATGCGATTTTGGCCGTTTAAGTGGAAACCGCAGGTGCGGTGCTTGGGACCGCAGAAGCGGTCGCGCAGGTGCGACACCTGGACCGCAGGTGCGAAAAACCTGGGTCAGAATGTTTATATTTCTCCCTTCGCGATTTTCAGAGGGTTTCACCATTTTTAAACACGAATTTTGGAGCTTTGGGTGATTTTGGAGAGAGAACTCAAGGAGACTTCATTGAGGTAAGGTCTTGGACTATGAATACTCGTTTCTATGGTATTAATTCACGGATTAGAGCTGTAATTAAGGTTAGAACTTGAGAAACTAGGGCTTGGAAACTTAGGCCTTTGATTGAGAATTTGAAGGACCATTTATGGTCGGATTTTGGAACTTTTGATATGTGTGAACTCGTTGGGAGATAAGGAATCTAATGACGTAAAATTTATCGAATTCCGAGACGTGTGCCCGGGGTCGGGTTTGGTTAATTTCGGGATTTGCATTTTTTTCGATTATTTTTGAGTGGGCTTTGACCCTTTAGCATATTTTGTTGATTACGTTCTAATTTTGGTAGATTCGGAGCATCTGGAGGCCGATTCGAGGGGCAAAAGCATTGCGAGCTAGATTTTGGGCCGGAGTGAGGTGAGTAATGATTTTAAATGTTGTCCTGAGGGTATGAAACCCCGGATTGCACAACGTTAGGCTATGTTGAGGTGACGCACACGCTGGATGACGAGCGTGGGTTCGTGCACCGTTGGGGATTGTGACTTGGTCGATCCCGAATGACT